>NC_048238.1:95326966-95400243 GCF_002007445.2 Ailuropoda melanoleuca | reverse complement strand
TCGATCCCACAACGCCGGGATCACGCCCCGAGCCGAAGGCAGACGCTCAAGCTGTGCCACCCAGGCGCCCCTCTCTCTTTTTCTTGATCAGGTACACAAACTCAGTAGACTCCTACAGCTTTCTATTGGCAGCTATGTCAAGTGTCATCAACTCTGGAAAAGGGGTCAGAAAGGGAAATGTGGATGGGGCTGGGGTCAGCCAACATACAACATGTGTCACGTGGTAGTAAATATTACGGTAGAATTCCCATAACTGGCAAAGTATCAAGCTACGCTTACAATCACCTTATTTCATAGATCTGTGTCCAGTATGGTAACTACTTGTATCTATAGCCACTGTAGCTATGAAGATTAAAATTAAATACAATGAAAAATCCAGGACCCTCAGTTTCATTAGCCACATTCAGGTGTTCAATACCCACACGTGGCTGGTAGCTACCATAGTAGACCGCACTGATACAGTACATTTTCATCTCCACAGAACGTTCTATTGCACAATGCTGTGCTAGGTGAAATAGGGTCAGTGAAGGGACAGGGTTAGCTCCCATTTTTCAGTGTTGGCCAATGGTGAAGCAAAGACCAAATACCTGGGTTTCTAATGCTCAGATTATTCTTCTTTTAAGTAGATAGCATTGTTTTTTGCACATTTCTTTCTTCTTAATATTGCTTCTTATCTTCAAAAAATTATACCTATACTTTGTTGTTCTTTTATGCTCTAGTATAAATGAGTAGCTAAAAATGCCAACCTGGGTATCCTGAAGTGTTTTCATTCCTAATACACTGAGCCACTTAACATTACAGTATAGCAAGGGCCTAAATGACCATAAAGAAGTCAGTCGAGAGTAGGTAAGAATTGTGAAAGGACTGCATTCTGTTTTTTACTTTCTGTGATAGCTAAAAGGCATGGCCCTTTAAGAAACCAGATGATAAAATCACGTGTTTATGAGGCTTAAATTCAGTGAATGAGGACTAGCTAGGGGCACAAAATGTTGCCTACCCCTTAAAAAGCTTCTTAGATCCTCGGCCTGGAGAAGGGCTAGAGTGGAGGAGGAAAGTCCAGAAGTTAAGATTGTTGTTAGGAGTAATAAAGAGGGGGCCAGCGAGAGAGGGAACACAAGCAGGGGGAGTGGGAGAGGAAGAAGCAGGCTCCCAGCAGAGGAGCCTGATGTGGGGCTCAATCCCATAACACCGGGATCACACCCTGAGCCGACGGCAGACGCTTAACCGCTGTGCCACCCAGGCGCCCCAATAAATAAAATCTTTAAAAAAAAAAGAGTAATAAAGAGGAGATAGGTTGGTATCACTTAGATTCTAGGTAATAGCTAGATAGAAATGGAAACCCCTGGTTTCAAGCATGTTTAAATAGTCTTGGGTGATAGAGGGGGACAAAAGAAAAGGCATTAGTTAGGAAAATAGAGAATATTAGAAGTAATTGAGAGCAGCCACGCATTTCACTTTGGGGGTGGGGTGGGTCATCATTTACTTAACTGGGCTATTCCAGAAATAGTAGATGGAAACTATGAAACTGATAATAAACCTATGTGAGCACATGATCTACTTTATTGCTGTCATCCTTGATTTCTTAATGTAAATTAAGTTGGTTTACCTGTACTGCCTCAATTAGCCATCCGTCATTAATCGCCTTGTGGCTATAGCCAGAGTTGAAAGTTGGCATCTCTCTGGTAGTAGCTGGCCTTCATTTCTAACTCCCTTTTTGTAATCAGAAAACCACATCACTAAAAGCCAAATACTTGGCAGCAACCCACTCCAGTGCATTAGTGAGGCCATATCCAGTATTCTTGATTATTGGCCTCATTTTTTTCATACCAAAGAAATTCAACTTTTCCCATAGCTCACTCCCAGGGTCCCTGCAGTCTCTGTGCATGTTTTTCAAGCCCTCGGCCAGAAAGCAAGTAACCAGCTTAAGCATCTGTAGGTTGAGAAGGTATTGGTTCCTTCCAGATCTGTGCTTTGTTTGTTTTCACATATCCAGGAGACATAAATGGAAATCCTCCTTGTGTCTTAGAAAAATGGCACCCAGATGATCCATGGAGAATCTGCGTTTAGGTCTTAGTAATGAGGTTATATATTTTGACAGCATATATACTGATATTTAAAGAACATTAGAGGATTTGTGTTCTTGAGCAAGTTATTTATCTATGGGCTTAATTTCCTCATTTGGAAATGAGGTATTTTTGTGAGACAAATTTTTTGATTCTCTGTGGGAAATATCCCTGCTCCTTAGTGTTTGGAAATCATTTAAGATGCCACCCCTCAGCACAGATGGAAAAATGCACTGGAAATTTCTGAAAACAGCTCTTGTAGAAAATGCCCAATACAACTCATGAGCTCTTTCAATGAGGAAATGACAAGTTGCTGAGGAAATTCTCACGCATTCTGACGTTTGTTGGGAGGCACTGAGTAAATCAATGTATTATTGATTGATCTGCTGTCATGAATCTATTTTTCTTTCCTTTTTGCAGTCTGTGTACCTGTATGGTGATCATCTAACAGAAGCCTGCACAGTTGTCCAGCAGCTCCTCAGAGAAGTAAGCATAGGTGGTTCCCCCAAATTCTAAAGGTATTTTGCATATGGAGTGGAAATAAGTAGACTCTAAAGAAAAGAAAGCAACTGTTCCACTGAGGAATTAGCCAAGGCTAGTTACTAGATTATGTGGACTCGGTCACATGTGCTCTCATGTGTCTAGTCAAAGCCATGGAAAAGTAAAACCCATAAAAGTGCAATTATGAAAATAGGGACATCAAAACCAATCAAATTCAAATCCCTTTTGGTGGCTTCAAAGTCAATCCCAATGTAAGAACTCTTTTTACAATTGCCCTATGCCTGCCTAATCCAACCTATCGTTTCACCCCATGAATCAATGACTTGATTTCACATTTGTTAAGTGGGCATGTTAAACACTGGCTCCCCAAAATATCACTGGAACAACCTGTTGTCAAGAAAGAACCAGCTGAGTTTATTGCCCACCACAGTAAGGGAGAACTCCATATTGACAGAGTCTAATCGTGTTTTGGGGGAAGAAAGGAAAGACTGGGGTATTGAGACTTTGAAGTCTGTCCTATCAGAAGTGGAGGACTTGATTAGGGTTGGGTAGAGTGGGGGCAGGGCAAAATAGGGATCTGGATGCAAAAGGTTCAAAAAGTCTTACAGTAGAAACTGTCAGTTGATGCTTTCTATTGAAGAGTTGCTGGAATGAACAGTGAAGCTATTTGCAACTTGTATCACCCTGGGCAAGAGTCTTTTCAAATAGTATGGTCACACTGAGGAAAGTAGTGGAGTCGTAGACTCATGTTAATGTAGTCAGTAGGCTGTGTGGGGTACATGATTTTGTTCTCAGTGCCTACATACTGAGGGAATACACGTGCCCTGAACTCTCCAGGTGCTTATGTATTTTAAAGTTCACAGACATAAGAAGCAAGAATTGAGGCAAGAGGGCTATGACTAGGTTGAGAGAATGATGGACAAATTCACAAAGGGAGGTAACATTTGAGCTAGGCCCTGATAATTGGTTATACCTTGAGAAAGGTTGAGGGATAACCTGGTCTTTCATGCTAAAGGCTACTGCTGCTTGGCTACTCATGACTTCCTTTCTTCTTTAAGAGTTCATTCAGGGTGTCTACAGGTGTTGTCAAGGATGTGGAGAAAAAAGAACGCTTGTGCACTGTTGGTGGGAATGCAAACTGGTGCAGCCACTCTGGAAAACAGTATAGAGGTTCCTTAGAAGTTGAAAGTAGAACTACCCTATGACCCAGAAATCGCCCTACTGAGTATTTACCCAACAAATACAAAAACACTAATTCAGAGGGATACATGCACCCCTATGTTTATAACAAGAATTACTTACAATAGCCAAGATATGGAAGCAGCCCAAGTGCCCATCTATAGGTGAATGGATAAAGCAGAGGTGGTATGTAGATACAATGGAATATTACTCAGCCATAAAAAGAATGAAAGCTTGCCATTTGCAACAACATGGATGGAGCTAGAGAGTATAATGCTAAGTGAAATAAGTCAGTCAGAGAAAGACAAATACCATTATGATTTCACTCCTATGTGGAATTTAAGAAACAAAACAAACGAGCAAAGGGAAGAAAAGAGAGAAAAATCAAGGAACAGACTCAGCTCTAGAGAACAAACTGGTGGTTACCAGCGGGGGGTGGGTGGGTGAGGGAAACAGGTGATAGGGATTAAGGAGGGCACTTGTGAGGAGAACCGGGGGGTGTACAGAGTGTTGAATCACTATCTCACGCCCCTGAAACTAGTATAACACTGGTGTTAAGTAACTGGAATTTGAATAAAAACTTAGAAAAAGAGTTCATTCAGGGCAAGTAAAGACTTTCCCCTTCTGCCGTAGTCCTGGGGGTGGGGGGAATGGAAGCAGTCATCGGGTGAGGTTCGGTGCCCTATTTTTGAAAGGCCAGGGCGCTCTCTAAAGCAAGGTGGCATGTTTCCTCGCCTATGCTTTTTTGTAAATGTACCTCAGAACTTGGAGAAGGGCTTCTTAGGGCTCTGCTTTCTCTACCTTCAGGATGGCCTGTGTCAGCACCACAGACACACGACTGAAAGATCAGTAGGGAAATGAGGGAGGGGTGAGGCGGTTTGTCGCATTGTCCGAGGGTGCAAGTCCAGAGCAGCTGCTCATTCTCTTACTTGTGCTTTCTGCGCTCCTTTTCCTTCCAAGATGAGCGAGCCGAGAGCAGAGCCCTGTTTTTGGCAGTGCGGTAGAGACCCCAGAAGCCGAAGCTGTAAAGCCCCAGATAACTGGAAACACTGACATTTTTTTATTTTGGACTGCTCTCTTTTTATCAATCTGTCTCTCTCCCTCTCCCCCTCCCCTCTTTGTCTCTCTCACACACACACATACACTTTTTCTTTTTAAAAGCAACAAGGAGGAAAAAAATTTGCTATGCAGGATGAGGAAGCTCTTAAGTAGGGAGATGAATGAGAACCACTCTTTTAGGGGTTAGAGGTATGATTTCAAAGGTTTTGAGAATCCACTCTTAAGGATACTTCAGAACAAGTTAAAGAGCATAATAATGAAGAAATTAAGGCAACTTTGCATTTCTCCTGTTGAGGGAACTGAACTGATCTCTCAGAGCAGACAGATTGGTGTTTGGAAGCCATTAAGAGGGATTTTCATTCCAGCACTGCTGCATTTAGTTCATTCTCAAGTTCATTTTCCCCTCAGAAGTGGCTGGGTCACGTTCCCGCGCAGCTCTCAGCAGGCCTCTCTGCCTGAAACACCAGAAAGATGCTTTCTGTCGCTGCCCTCCTCACTGTGGAAAGGAAAATGCTGCAGCTCCCCCTTGTGTCGTGTGAGGCCAAAAACAGCCCGGAGGGACCTGCTGGGCCAAGTCCACTCCAATAGTATCTTGGAAGTGTCTCCTTCCAGGCTTTCTGGGGGGCGGGACGGAGCGGTGGGGGGGGGGCTCCAGCTGCTCTCTTGGGATTCTCCCTTCTTTCCTGCACTCCTGTAGAGTATCCAGGAACCTCTTTCTTGGAGGGTCGCCGTTTTCTGGCAAACGCTTCCTTCAGGATGATTTTCCTTATGACCCAGGTTGTCGTGCAGTTACCGTCCACCTAGTGCATCCAGGCTTGTACCATTTAGTCTCCACACCGCGGGAGTGGAATTTGATTCTACTGTTGCCTCCTCCTGCCCTGTCGTGGGGGCCACTTCATCCTGTGTCATGACCTTTCAGTTGGAGTCAGGCACTGCTTTCTTTGCCCCCGCCCCCGCCCCCCAAGGTAAACTTGCCAAGTTTTCCCGAGTGTCTCACGCTCGCCCTGGTACACGAGCTTGGACTTGAACATTGTGGCCGCTCGGTAAGCATGCAGCCAGGGTGTGAGATGCAATGACGTGTCTGTCTCGGAAACAGCTCCCCAGTCTTTGTCCCCTCCCCACACCTGACCTGGGCGCAGGAGTAGGGGAGATGCCACAGGGTTCCCTATGAATGAATTTCCTTACTTCCAATAATCTTTGATAATTACCGAAATTCCTCACACACGGCAATTCTTGTGTAATGTGGTTCTCATTACCGATTTTGAACCTTTGCCAATATTGCAAGAAGAAAAAAAGTCTCATTTTACAAATTATTTTTAAAAATTATATAAGTTAAAAGATCCTGATTCTTAAAAAGATTTCCACCGTTTTGTTGTTATAAGACAAAACCTTAATTGAATTGCTTCACTGAGGTGTGTACACATTTTATTTTTGTGTGTGTTTTTTGTGTGTATGTATTTTATTTTTATTTTTTTAAGTTGTTATTTAAATTCCAGGTAGTAAACATGCAGTGTAATATGAGTTTCAGGTGTACAGTATAGTGAGTCAACACTTCCATACATCACCCGGTGCTCGTCATAACAAGTGCCCTCCTTAATGTGTGTATGCATTTTATTTTTGTTGTTGTTCCTTTCTCTTTCTTTCTTTTTCTTTTCTTTCTACACCCAGCACGGAGCTCAAACTCACAACCCTGAGCTCAAGAGCTGCACGCCCCACCAACTGAGCCTGCCAGGTGCCCCGTGTGTATGCAGTTTAAATGAGACTGATAGATAGTTCTTTCCCTGTGCAGTCTCCTGTCCCCCTTAACCTGGTCTTCACGTCCTCTTCAGCTTGCTGTTCCAGTAACAATATGAACCCATTTCATTTCCCCCCTTCCTGCCCAGCCAGCCCTTATTTTAAGAGTCTAGACGCTGTTGTCTTGAGGAGAGATAGAATCTTTTGGGCCCAACCCTTAAAAAACTCCTGCTTGTCCAGCTTTATGATTTCCTTTGGCAAAGGAAAGTTTCACTCCACACAGATCGAAAACCAACTTTGCTCCCCGCTCCATATTCGCTTGGTGGCCGGGTCATACAAGCAGCCATACCAGGTAGCACAGGCTTAAGGGATGAGTCTCGCAAAACGTGAATGCTTTGTGAATTCTAAGGTAGGAAAAACCAGGCCTGGCAACGTTCTGAATGAAGCAAGACTTGGACAGGGTCTTCAAAGGCAGGGTAGAACCGAACCAAAAGGAAGGGCAATTATTAAGGAATCCAGGCAGAGAGGAAATGCTATGAGCAGCTGAGGTGGCAGAAAACAAGGGGACTCTTAGGTACCACTAACTGAATTCTCCTTATCTTGCTTAATACATTTTCCCTCGGGCTGCCATGTTTTGTAGATTTGTCTTCTACCTGATCTGTGGGCAGGAATATTTTATCGCTTCATCTTTGGATCTTGTCCACAGTTGACTAGGTATCAACAGATATTTTGGTTAGTAAGTGAATAAACAAGTGAACCCAATACTTTGCAGGGAAGGGCTGCCAAATACTAGGAGAGTTGCAGTAGGGGAAAAGGAATTTCCAGAAAGCCTCGTTTATCATAATTTCAATGTAACAAGCATGCATTTTCTCATGAGAGACCTCTCTTTTTTAATGAAATCATATTTAACTTCTGGAAAATAATCTGCATTCTGTTTTCCTAATCAACTGTGTCTTATTAATAGCGCTAACATAATCATTCTAAAAGAATGAAAAACCAAAAAATGCCCTGCCAATTCTGTCTCTCAGAAGAGGTTCAAAGCCTGAATAGTTCATGGGAACAATTTGCTAGTCTGGAGAATTCTTCCCATTTTGGTCAGGGCCCCCTATGGAGAGATTTATGTGCAGTGTATGTCAGGAGGCAAAATAATGGCATTTCTCTGCTATACAATGACTCGGACATTTGCTGGGGGCAGAAATGCACCTTTAAACCAGAGAAAGAAGCAGAGTCTGCCCTGATCCAATCATTTTGAAAAGCCATGCGCCCTGAAGCTGGGACCAAACATAATGACAGGATTTAATTGCTAAAGCTCTAGAGGCAACGCGCCTCTTGATGTGCTGACCTTTAACCCGGACTCGGGAGGGTGAAAAAGAGAGGGGACCGTTTCCCTGCCCCTTTCCCCCCTTCCCAATCTGATTGTGCCTGTTTCTAACCCTGTCTGCATACCCTAACGTGCAGCTCCCCCCCCCACCTCATTCCCATTAGTTACTTCCAGCTTGGGGGCTAGGGTGGGAATGAATAGAAGAACAGAAAGGAAGGCGGGAGGAGAATAGCAGGAGGAAGTCTACAAGCAGTTGACAGCTGCTCAGAAGCAGGGGGCAGAATTACAGCATCCGAAATGAGAGCTGAACCCCTGGTCCCCTGATGCTTCTGCCCCACCCCCACCCCCAGTAGTTCATGGGATTAGGCTTTTCCATTTTTCTGTTCTCTGTCCCTATTTCGACTTCTCTGGTGCATGTTTGTAATGACTCCCCCCTCTACACCTTCGGCTCCCTGACTCCTTTCATGTGGTGCCTCACGAATGGTGGCATCGCGAGCAAAGGGAAATGCAAGGTTCTGCGTATTACACGTCCGCTCCATGGCAGCTGGGCAGCCCAGTACAGCTGGAGAAAAACACAGATCTGCAGATGTGCTGTGAATCTGTGACCACGAGCCTGAAGTCAGCCCTTCGTGCTGCTCTGCAAGCGTTCCAGTCCATTCATTCTCCTGCTCTTCTCCACAGTTCACACACCCCCTTTCTCTCCAGATGTCTTCCCTGGTCTCGGGCCACATGGGTCTGCTGTGTTGCTAACACGCCCAACACCCTCCCCTATGCGGGCCTTTGAACTTACTCTTCCTCCTGCCTGGAGCACTCCGCATCTGTCTCTTTGTTCCCTCACTTCCTGCAAAAGCCTGCCACGCAGTGTCATGGTCCTCAGCTGGGCCTGCCCAGGCCACTCTGTCAAAGGCAGCACACACGCCCCCCCCCCCGCCACCAGCGCACCCTGAGCCCCTGACCTTATATTTTCTCGAGCAGTTACTACCATCTGGTAGTCTATGTACTTTTGGTGTGTACATTTTCTGTCTTCCCACTAGAATGAGCATCTTACGAGACCATGGGATTTTTTCTTCCACACCTAGAGCTTACCACAGTGCTTGCTAGTATGCCACACGTATTTAAGGAGCGAGTGGCTAGATGCAGGCCCATTGAGTTTTGAGGAACCCCTTTTCCCATTTGCCAAACCCAACAGATTCACCTGCTCACCTCCAGTATTTTTTGTATGTGACCATAGTTTCCAAGCCCAGATTTGATGCACATCATGTAACTGGTGGAGAGCATTATCTTTTACTTAGACTTTCTTGGGAAATTCGGTGTGGTGATGAGGTATACCCTACTTAGCATCACAGTCTCCAACGAATCTTAGAAGATCATTTTCCAGCTAGTTGAATGGGTCCCGAGAGTGGAATTGGCCTATCCAAGGTCACTAAGCTGTGTTTAGTTTAACATAAACGTGACTTGAAGTTGTTTGGCTTTTTAGGGCTCTTGTTTGGGATTATTAGAGATACCAAGAAGTTATCAGAAACCTCTGTGGTAATTGTCTGGCCCGGTCTTACTTACTGCATACAGAGGCCAGCACACTAGCTCAGGGGTCCTTCATTTCTACCCAGTGAGGCTCGCTATGGTAACTGAACGGGACTTCTCACCATACGCTAGGTGTGTCTTAGAGAAGGCGGGAGGGGTAGAGGGAGAGAGGCTTCAGCAGACTCCACTCTGAGCCTGAAGCCCACTGCGGGGCTCTATCTCACGACCTTAGCATCATGACCTGAGCAGAAACCAAGAGTTGGACCCTTAACGGACTGCACCACCCAGGTGTCCCTCACTCCACATGTTTTTAAACTTGAGAAGTTGTGAAATGAGGGTGCCGGGGTGGCTCAGTTGGTTAAGCATCTGCCTTCAGTTCAGGTCATGAACCCAGGGTCCTGGGATCGAGCCCCATGTCAGGCTCCCCGGAGCCTGCTTCTCCCTCTTCTGGTCCCCCTTCTTGTGCTCTCTTGCACAAATAAATAAATAAAATCTTTTTTAGAAAAAAGTTGAGAAATAAAATGATAATTAAAACTCATCACCTGTACCAAATCACCTTCTCTACCTTGATCCTCACCTGTTCAGTGAAATAAACACGTACTTGAGTTTATATAGGTGATCCCAAGTGTAATAAGATGTCAGTGGAAAAGATCAGACACTCGAGCTGTTTCTTTCTCATAGCCATGAGCCAAAAGGGCCCTCTAGGCTTTATTCTTCTGCCTCCAGGTTGTAAATACCTCCACATTTTCTCCTTCTGTAATGAATGCTTTGAGAATGAGAAATGCATATTCGATTTTGAAGGATGTTTGGTTTTCAGGTTTTTCTTGCTCTTGAAATAAGGAAAGCATGAATGGTGGGAAATAGAAATACAAGACACAGAGGGTAAATACTCCAAAAGCCTCACAAATCCTCCAAAAGTTATCTTAATGCACAATTATTAACTGGGCTTCTGGGTTCTTGGACTCGCAGGCATTTTCCCCAAGGGCCAGTTTCTTTGAGGGAAGGCTTGGGAAATCTCACTCCAGAAGATCCTCTCCTTTACAAAACACTGCTCCCACCCTGACTTTGTGTCAAGCGCTAGACAATGGCAGTGAAAGGACATTTTCCCAGATCTTTTGTCCCCACCGGAAGCAAGGCCCTTTGCGTTTGTGATGTGTACAGGATAATACTTACAGTCTATGTTGCTTAGGTACAGTGAATGCTCATGTCCTCTGTGTCCCTGAGAGCCCTGGTCATGATACACGGCATAGAGCCGACAATGCAGGAAATCATAATCCGCAGCATAGAGCAGATGTTCAGCAAATACTCAATGACCAAGAAGATCGATGTAAAGTGAATTAGTAAATGAATCATGAAGCAGACATTTCTACCAAGAGTTTTGAACCATATAGCCATCTTCGTGACTCCGAAGGTGATGCCTCCAAATCTGACAATAGTGCAGCTCTGTGAGCCTGCGCTCTGAGATCAGCAGCTAGCCTCGTGTGTTGCACTAGTCGGTGACCAAATTGAACGGACTGAGTTTGTGGGTAAAACGAGAGAAAAACGCTTTGGCTTTCACGACTTTGGAATGGAGTTGGAATATCAGTACTGCTGACGCCTAGTTTAGTCTGCATAGAATAGTCACATAGCACTCTTCAGTGGAGTCAGAAAATGGATACATTTTAGTTTAAAATCTTCTAAAAACAAGCAATCAAAGAAGCCCTGAAAGCCTCTGAGTGACAAGGCAGAATCAGAGGATTTCAACTTCAGATAGTCTAGCTTGGAAAGTGAGCAGTGGTTAGACCCCTCAGCAAGATGGCTCCTAATTTGCACTTTCCCTGCCCAGCGGGCTCAAGGAAGTCGCCTTTATTCTGGAATGAAATATACACACGTTGAACTGTGAGGTAAGAGTGATGAATGGAGACATCATTTTTGGAAACACATGTCTTTCAACTGCTCTCTTGAAGGCAGAGAGTGGAAATGCCATGAGGGTCTTAGATTATTTCAGCTATCATTAGAAAGAACAGACAACAGTTTTTGATAAATACAGATCAGCCGGGATTGCAAAAGTTTTGAATGCAGCTTGGAAATCGTTCTGGGGTTATAGGTTCTCTCAAGTGGCTGAAATAGGAACAATGAAGACTTGGTCTGTGTGTGTGTGTGGAGAGGAAATAGTTTAAACTCTTCCTTAGCATCTACAGTAGGACGGTGAACTATAAATAATCCAGACAACTTGACCCTGCTGTTGTGCTTGAATGTCTTTATGGCCCCATTTCCACCATGATAAATCTGATCATTCTCTCACTTGGATGCATATGCACTTCTGTGTACGGATGGACGCAATCCCTACTTCCCTGAACAGAGCTTTATAGATAAATACTTGGTAAAACAAAAATCTCCCTAACTTATGCTCCACCAATTTTGAGTTTTTGATGACTTGGGCAGGGACCAGACCAAGCAGAAGTTTCCTTTAGCATTATCCATAAAGACAGGGTTTGCTGAGCAAGTTAATAACACAGACAAGATTTAGGAAGAGTATTTAACTACGCAGGAGAAAATACAGGTTCCCATACATTTTGGCACATGCCTTCTTGATAACAAACATTCGTAGTGCTAAGTGCTTACCTATTCATTAATTCAGATTGGTCCCCTATAGAGTTATTCAGAAAGTTTTAATTTTGAGTGACTAAGTACATCTGATCCTTCCTCACTGGTTTTGAGTTACAGAGAGCTAGCTCAGGTTATGTGGACCCTATTGTCAAGGCTGGTTATAGGAGCCTCTCTAGCCTACATGCAATGGGCAAGAAATTCTTAGACTTACTTTTGTCAGTGAGCCCAATACTCTAGAGTTGACCATGGTGTCAGTGGGATGCTAATCACTAATATAACTTTTTTTTTTACTAATATAACTTATTTGGAGTCACTGGTGTGTCCTGTGGAGAGCTAAGCATAGAAGAAGCAGGTCGGGTGGGGGGAACAGCACATTGGTCTCTGGTACCTTATAGCCTAAGATCTCGGCTTGGCCTAATGGTAAATATTTGTCAGGAGGGCCACTAAATTTTGTCTTTTTTAAAACATATGTGTACAGTGCTCAATACCAATGGACATATACTGATGGGTATTGGGAAGATCCATTCTATTTTAGAAAGAAATGTTCATTACCAACAGATGATGCCTTGGATGCTAGCAGCACTATACCTAAAGTCCATTTTAATGTCATCTTAGAACATTTAGGGTTTGGGGAATGGGTTCTTTACTTAGTACTCAAGAGTTTGTCCTTGCCTTGAACACAATCTTCTAAGCTTAGTGAGTGTTCACATAGGATGTTTGAGACATTTTTGGAAAGCTGGGATATTTGGCTATATTTTTTTTTTGATCGTGTGTAATTTGGTTGATACAGGATGACAAGCAGAATTACCCATGGCGGGGCTTTTTTAATTGACCTTTTCCTGTCATATTTTAGGGCGTTTAGTGGTAACTTAAATTTTCAGTTCTACTTTGACTACTTACGTGTAGGTTGTGGTGATCTTAGTGCACTGTCCCAGTGCTGTTCCTCGTAGCCTCATGGGAACTTCTCTTTTCCTACATCAGTGATTTGCTGTCTGACTGTTTCCTTCTACTTACCTTCTGCTAGCATGTTGTTAGGGACCCTACAGTGTAGAAGCCAGGGGTATCTGGCTTGTCCCAAAGCAGGCAGTGTGTGCTTGGAAGTGTTAATATGTAAAGAATTAGGGTTATAGATTTATCACTTTGTGAAACTAATGAAAAGGTGCTAAGGTGCCTTCATGAGTGATGTGTTTACAAAGCCTCAGAACATGTTTGGGGAGATCTTGGACTGAAGTTCAGAATGGATGGCTTTGAAGTTCTCAAGCCAAAAATGACCTAAGTCAGGTAAATTTGGTAGACCTAACTTGTTGAAAAATATGTTTCACTCATGGTTTAGTAGGCAAGGCACCTGGGGAGTAGAGAGATGGGATTATTTCAAGAAATCGACCTCATTTAGCTTGTGGGAAGTGCACGTCAGCCAGTTGCAAGAGGAAATCAATTGGAGGAGAATGTGGAGGCAATTCTAGCCAATCAGAAGGACAGTGTTAGACTGATTATAAAAATGGTTCCTTTACAGTCTTAATTCCATGTAGTCTAGAAGACAAACAGATCTCACACTCACTGTCCACATCCCATAATTAACCCTGGATGAAAATGCCGTGTATTTGTCCATGGATGGCTAGATATGCCCTAAAGGTGTTCAGAGAGTATTTTCTGGAAAGGAGAATACTAAGACCTAAGGCCTACTAGAAGTTGTTGTATGTGATTTTCCCATTGCCTGGGCTGGTGGTCCAGTTGTACTGCAAGGCCTTATGACAGCTCCCCAAAGCCCAGTTGACCCAGAGACTCAAATGGTGATTCTAGTTTAGACAGGTGAATGTAAGCATAGTTGCAGGTATGAGGAAAGCAAGACTAATGATCCAAGATATGGTGTAGTCTAGTATATAATTCACCCATGTTGAGCATAACCAGTTTTTCTCTAGGCCATATGGTGATGCAGTAAGAAATCAAAAGTAAAAAAATGTTAATTGAGACTTAGTAAGATATTTATGTGTGTTAATGAGAGACCCTTAATGCTGACTTGGTTTTACCCCTGGTATAATGGCCAAAAGGGCACCAGACCGTTGGTTTGTTTCCTTTTTTAACCTGGGGCATTCTTCACTCTGCATGGATGATATCAACCTTGAAACTCTGGGCATGCCTCCATAGGAACAGTGAAGCCAACACTGGAGCCCATGGGAAACTTTTCACTCATATCCTGTTTCTTGTAAATTGTTTATACCACCTGCATGTGCTTGTTCAAAAGTAAAGCACAGTAAACACAATCTTGAGCTTAGTCTCAGTCATAATTTTAACCAACTTTCAAAATTGCTTTTTATGGTCCTGCTCCACATGGCTTTAAATTTTCAATTACCTCTTATCATAAGAATTGGTATTGCTTAGAGCATACCAGGTCATCTGGGCTTGTTGGAGCTGGAGATAGCCAATTCTTTGATATCTGCTTTAAGCATTGGTAGGTTCGGTGCCCACATGGGGTAGAATGTGTGGACTTCACACTGTGACACGTGAAAGAAAGAAACATAACTGGATTTGGAAAGAGGTAGATTGATTTACATTTAGTGGCCTGTGTATGAAGTCCTGTAGATTTCTGGACATTAAGAGCTATTCACCTGTTATTGGTTTGAGGGCTGCCAGTGCCTCCACTCTCTTATGCACTTATTATGATTGCTCTGTGGGGTCATTCTATGGCAGGAGGATTAGTACATTATATGCCTATGCTTGAGACACTGTTCATTATGCTCTTCAGCTATGTATTGAAAGTCTTCCAAGTGTTTAATGATTTCAGTTGAAGTGGGGAAATTAATCAGAATAGAATCTAATGTTATAGTGGAAAGGAGATTTAGCGTATGGGAGTAGAATTTGAGTTCTATCCTGGTAACTTAACTGATTTTTCTTGATTTTTTCCCCCAGTAGCTGCCTCGCCTTAGAAATCAAGATTCTTCCCTCGTGTCATCCTGCACAGCTCTTGAAGGGTATTGGTTTTATCACTAAATAGCTGGACATCCAGAACCTGAAGAAACTGTAGTATAAAACCAATACTAGAAATAGAACCATTCTTATAGAGAACTAAAGAATCATTTCTTGGTGCCGTCTCTGAAAGTGAGCTTGCAAAACAAATTGGAACTTCGAGATTGTCAATAATTCAGGATACGTGTAATTTATTTGTGAAGAAAAGATGGCCACTCTAATGGCACATGGTTTTGTCCAAATATGGAGCAAGAGGATGGGGATGTCTACGTCCAAAGAAGCATACATCAAAACAGTGGAAAGAAAGAAGATCAAACTGGTGGTGCATTTCACCACCGGAGAAAATAAAACTTTTCAGCTAAGTAATAATATTAAAAATGTGGTCCTTAGATCGTATGGAAAAAAGCAAAATCACCTGCACTTAACTTTCCAAAACAATAGCTTCTTGTTTATTGAAAAATTATCTTCCAGAGATGCTAAACAGTTGAAGATGTTCCTGGATAGAGTCCATCAAAATAATATTCAGCCATCTGTGAGACCTGTGAAGGATGGAGGTATCTTTGCCAGCATTACAACACCGAAGGTAATCAATAAAAACTCATTCCACAAAGCGCGTAAGAAGCCAAGTAGTGGATCTTTTCAGACAGGAGAAGGAAGTGGAACATCTGACCAGAAGATGCCTTCGTTTGCATTGAAGTCATCAAAACCTAGTTGCAAAGATTTACTAGAGAATGGATATGGGAAGAGGAAAAGGATGCTATCATCTGGTTCAGAGATGAATGGGAAGAACCCAAAAAAGAGTAACTCTGTAAGAAAGAAGAAATCCCAGACAAATCCCTTGATGCATGTAAGCCACAGTGAAAAGAAAAAATTGAGGTTAAGAGTGTTAAAAAAGGATAAGAAATTAGAGTTTGAGCCCTTAATCAAGACCGTTTCTCCTGAAAAGCCTCCCCTGGATGGCAAGGGTTTTCTTCAGATGTTGTCTGAGAAAATGTATTTGGCATTTCTTTTGGCACCAAAGTATAATGCAGATTATCCAGAGTGGGACAAACTCAAGATGACCTTTGATTTCTACCCAGAAAAATTATGGCAAGGCCTCCCCAATTTGGGAAACACCTGTTATATGAATGCAGTTTTACAGTCCTTATTTTCGATTCCATCATTTGCTGATGATTTACTCAGTCAGGATTTCCCATGGGGTAAAATTCCCCTTGATGCTCTGAGGATGTGCTTGACACAGCTGTTTGTTTTGAAAAATATTTATAACATAAAAATCAAGAAGAGGTTACTTGTGAATATTAAAAAAGCCATTTCAACAGTTGCAGAGATCTTCTCTGGCAACATACAAAATGATGCTCATGAGTTTTTAGGCCACTGTTTGGATCAGATGAAAGAGAACATGGGGAAATTAAACACAATTTGGAAAATGAAAATTGAATCCGAGGAGGACAATTCAGCTCAACAGGTCTTTGCTGGCAGTGCTGCCACCAGAGTGCTCATTTGTCCCGTCATCACTAATTTTGAGTTTGAGCTGCTGCGCTCTATTATTTGTCAAGCCTGTGGTCAGGTTGTTCGCAAGGCAGAAGTGAGTAATTATCTCTCCATCAACCTTCCCCAGGGAATGCAAGCTCTGCCTTTGTCTATTCAATCTGCTTTTGATCTCTTCTTTGGAGCAGAAGAACTTGAGTATAAATGTGAGAAATGTCAACACAGGAGTTCTGTTGCAGTGCACAAATTCAGTAGGCTCCCCAGGGTTCTCATTGTTCATCTGAAACGTTATATCTTTAACCAGTTTTGGTCACTAAGGAAGGATGACCAGGAAGTTGTTATTTCCAAGTATTTAAAGTTATCATCTCATTGCAATGAAAGTACCAAACCACCTCTTCCTGTGAGCAAGAATGCACATAATAGGGACTTCCACATCCTCAAAGTCTTTCAGAAGATGAGTGCTGAAAACCTCTGTCTATTAGCACCTTCCACAAAGTTGACCTCGGCATCTAGTCTTTTCCCGGTTCCACACATGGGGCCAGACAAAGAGTCTGAACCACAAAAATGCCAGATTCTCTATAAAAGGTCACACAATGAACAGCAGAAAAAAGACCTGGAAAAATGTTCCAGACGGAATATGACAAAGTCCAAATTGGTGAACGTAGGAGATGGAGCAGTCATTGAAAAAGAGCTATTAGCCCCTAGCTTAATGATGCATCTGGAAGAAAGGTCCTCTTCTCTGATCCATGACAACAAAGGTAAATCCACCAGGGGTCCAGAAACGTCTAAAAATCTAAAGCGAAAGAAATACAAGAAAACTAATGTGTTTGTAGATGTTGAGAGTGTCTCTGATACCACTGAAGATGTTTATGGTGGTAAAAAACCCAGAATTTCAAAAGAATTCCAGAAAGTGGCTGAACAGACCCAGCAGCATGAAAGGATGAGGATCTACGAACAAGCCCTTCAGCAGGCACTGCTTCAAGCCCTTTTGAAGCCACACACCCGGTGGCACAGGGAGAACCTCAGGAAGCATGCAGACTTAAGTTTCCAGGGGGCCAATGTGAATTCCCTCGGTGCATCGGGTTCCAATAAAAAACGTAGAAACAAACAATTTTTAGATATGGAGAAGACAAAAGCTGAAGCCAAGAAACCAAAAGGAAATGCTGAGATGAGAGATCTCTATGCCTATCGGCTCATTGGTGTTGTCAGCCATCTTGGGAAGACCCCAAATTCAGGCCATTATATCAGCGATGCCTATGACTTTGAGAGGCAAGTGTGGTTCACGTACAACGATCTCCAGGTATCAAGTATCCAAGAAGCTCTGATGCAGGAGGCTAGGCTTTGCACCGGGTACATCTTCTTTTACATGCACAATGAGATCTTCGAAGAGCTGTTGAAAAGGGAAGAGAACTCCCAGTCTTGTAGCACAGAGACAGGGGAGACCCTTCAGGAGAAATAAGTGGAACGGACTCCTGGTTGCACACATCTGCTTGACTCCTCATTAGTCACCACATCCTCCATGGAAGAAAAACTCTGAACTCTAGCCAAAGATGAAGAGGCAATTGGCATCCAGGACCAGAATTCAAGCAGAAACACTTAGGGAGAAACCTCCATTCCTAACCCTAATATAGACACTTCAACCCCACCGTTCCACCTGACAAACGTTCTTTTCTACTAGGCTAGAACTGTGCCCTCCATATTTGAGTGCAGTGGATTTTAAGTGCAGGCCTTGAACCAGCAGCATCAGGAGCACAGAGAAACCTCTTAGAAATGTAGATTCTTGGGTCCCACCACATCCCTACCTAGTACTTCAGGAACTTTCCAACTCTGGGGGCAGGTTGGTGGTAGGCAACGGCAATTTGATGGAGGTTTTGTCTGATGCTTGAGAAATTTAGAGAACTACTCTAGTGTGTTAGAATATCTTGGTGGATTTTGCTGTTGTATATTTTAATTACATATATTTCTAAAAAGGGTCTGATTATGTTTTTTGTTTCTTATATTCATGTATGTCTTTCCTTCAGAAACTTATAAAAACAAAACACACACACAGAAATCACTCTTCTGATCACACTCAGTGATCCGATGAAAAAAATTTAGTTTCTGGAGTCCTGACCAAAAAACCACAGAAACACCAATTGCCGAGGTCCTAGCAATTAAAATAGTTGCTGTGGTCTGTCAATAAATAGTGAATGAAGCTGGTAACTCATGAATCCTTTCGGGCATACTCAGATGAGACTCTAACACCGGGTCAAGTCTCCAAATCATTTGTTAAACTCCTCCTTTTCCTCAATGTCAAAGGCGCTATATACTCTCAAGCTATAAACCTTAAGGATGGAGATCTTATTTGCCCTTAAGATCTTGACCCATTTTTCCTGTTGGCTAGCAAGCTGTTCTTGGTGTCATTTTGGTCTTCTCAGAGAAGCACTTGCTTTGCCTCAAAGGAATATTGATTTATCAGAACTTTATCTGAAGCCTTGAACAATCCTCTGCATTCAATATTACAAGACTAATTCCAGATTTCTTTTATTTCTCCGTATCTTTTAGCAATGTTGGCCTATTCCTTCAAGGAATAAACAAACAATGCACACTTTAAAGTGGACCTGTAAGATTTGGAAGTCTTACTTGTTACTGATTTGTACAATATCATAAAACTTGCACCAATTTGATACAATGTCATACAACTTGTGCCTGGAGATGATCTGCTTCGGGGTAGAACCTCATGGATCCTGAGGTGGTCATATTTTGTTGGAACTCCATGTGATTTAGGAATTTGGAATTCTGATAGCACGTAGGTGCCATCTCTGTCCCCTAGCCTTTTTCCATCACTGAGGCAGGGAACCTGTAACACCTTGTACCTTTGTTCAGAACAAATTATTTATAAAATACTCCTACTAAGAGGCTTTCTCACATCCCATGGAGGGACTGAATTTTTGGTTCCAGCGTTACCAGCGTGGGTGTCCCCCTTTATGGGGTATGGTCTTGGTCCAACTGTAGTTAATCCAACAGCTTGTTGATTCTTTTAACCCCAGAGACCCTTTAAGAGGTGAGCTGGAACACAGTGGCGTGGGAAAGTTAGACAATGCCCTGTAAGGGGAAAACCAGATTCAAAAGTTAGGGAATTCTGTTGTTCACAACACAGTGTATGGAGAAGGAGCTCTGAAGGACCTCCTTAGTTAGGAGATTCTTGAGGTAGACGCGGGAGAGGGCGCTTTCTAGATTGAATTAATCAGTCTCGTGGAAGAAAGTGCTGCAGACACAATGATAAGAAACTTGTTCAACTTGTGTAGTTCTTCAGCAGCTGCAGTGGTTGAAGGATAAGCCTGGAGTTACACTTAGGAGGAGAGGAGTGGTAGTTCAGTTTCACAATTTCAGGCTTTTGACTTTTCTAGAGTTCAGTCTGAGCTCAGTCGCATAGACATCAAAGCAGGAGTGTTGGTAAGAGTGAGCGAAAAGTTATTTTGCTTTGACAGGAGAAGGAAGATGCCAGTAGTTTTGAGATCTAGAGATGTCTGGTGTGGAGTATAGAGTACGACAGGGAAGCTCTGTCTGCCTGGACAGACGGCTTGGCTGGAACCCATCACCACCCTCAGAAGAAATTCGGAATGCACAGTGAGCAGTTGTATACTACTGTTTGCCCTGCTATACTCTTATTTAAATAAAAGATTAAAATAATTCTTAAGTGACTCAGTGGCTGTTACTTATTAGTGAATTTTTATTAGTTCTCTAATTTATAAACGAGGTTTCTTTTTCAGATTTTATTTATTTATTTATTTATTTATTTATTTATTTGGGGGAGGGAGGGGCAGAGGGAGAGGGAGAGAGAAAATCTTAAGCGGCTCCACAATGGGTGTGGGGCTTGAACCCACGGCCCTGAGATCATGACGTGAGCGAAATCAAGAGCCAGGAGCACAACCAACTGAGCCACCCAACGCCCCCAGGTCAGGTTTCTTTTTTTATTATTTTTTTAAAGGTATTATGTATTTGAGAGAGAGAGCACAAGCATGGGGAGCGGCAGAGGGAGAGGGAGAACCAGACTCCCCACTGAGCAGGGAGCCTGACATGGGGCTCGATCCCAGGACTCTGGGATCATGACCTGAGCCGAAGGCAGACGCTTAACCCACTGAGCCACCAGGGGCCCCCAGGTCAGGTTTCTAAATCATCCATGGATATACAAACTTTGACAGTGTATTAGTTTTCCATTGTTTCTGAAACAAATTACCACAAATCTGACGTCTTAAAACAACATGACCTTAGTGCCTTACAGTTCTGGAAGTCAGGAGTCCAAGATGGGTATCACTGGGCTAAAATCAAGATGTCGGCAGGGCTACAGTTCTTGCGGATGTTCTGAAGGGACAATCGGCTTCCTCGCCTTATCTAGCATCTAGGGGCTTTCCCACATTCTTTGGCTCATGGCTTCATTCCTCCACCTCCTTAGCCAGCAATATCGGGCTGAGATCTCCCACTGCCACTTCTGGTTCTCCCTCTTCTGCCTTCCTCTTCCACTTTTAAGAATCATGGTGAGACTGGCCCAATCAGATAATCCAGGACAATCACTGGGCCCAACCAGATAATCCAGGACCATTTCCCTACTTTCAGGTCAGCTGAATAGCAACCTTAATTCCCATTTGTTTCGTAAGGATACATTTATAGGTTCCAGGAGTTAGGATATGAACATCTTTGGGGGGTCCTTACTCTGCCTACTAATAGTAAAGTCAGTGAAAACTATTTTGTTCCAACAACAAAAAAAGCAGACTGATGTAGGACTCAAACCGTTGGAAAATGGTTTTGGTCGCTCCACCAGGTAAAGAGCCCAAAGCACCTAAGGTTTTGTTCAAGGGTGAGGGAGACTTGTCATTGGTCATTGAGGAACGAACAGCTTGAGACCAATGACAGAAATAAGGACTACAGTAGCTTTGCAGATTTTCTCTTTTCTATGTATGCGTCTGTCTGTCTATACTCACCATTCTCTTTTTCTCTATCCCGCTTCCTATATGTTATTTTATCTTATGTACAAGTAATTGGAGGTTAACTTTATAATTGAGTCTTGAGGTAACAGAATGTTCAGTGGGTGCCTGCCTGAATTTGAGGAGTAATTAATAAAGCCCATATGGATACCAATGACTTGGAACTCTGAGTCATCTAATTCGGGGAAACAGTGAAAACATACGAAAGGATGGGTATATCTATCTAGTAGGTGGAAAGAGGACTTGTTTTGTCGCTATAAGAGTTCAAATGTCCGTAGAGGGGTGCATAGGAAAGCTGAGTAACCGAAGGGATGGGCTGTGCCAGTTATCAACTCTCAGCTCCAAACTTACCCTTTAGTACCAGCTCTGCAGCAAGGGACAGAGCATCAGGCACCCCTTCCCTACGGTGAGCCAATGTTGAGCTTTTCAGGAGACAGGGTGAGGGGCACACTGCAAGGGGAAGTGGCTCTCTGGCTCTTTACAGTTGTGGAGGTGGGTTTGCAACGTGAGCTGTGATCGTGAGCCTACCTGGGGGATGAGCTAACCCAGCCACCGAACCAGAATGTGTGGTCCCTCATGACCTCAGAGCTGCAGCTTGGCCTGGTGATGCCGTTTCTGATGCCAGCTCAACCTGGACTCCATGAGTTCCAGGGCTCTGGCCTGCACCTGCGCCCTGACCCCCGTTGATCCTGTGCCCCTCCCAGGTTTGTACTCCACCGCCCTTCTAACGCCCAGCCCTCTTGACAAGAATCCACACACTGCAGGCCTCCTGCCATCGCACCCTTAGTCCCTTTGCGTGACTATGTGCCTGTAGCCCTACTGGTGCACTGGAGGAGCACCGCTGGGGACCCCGCTCTCTCCAAGCGCCCTTGCATCCACGCCCTGGCTGAGGCTGGTCTGCATCCTGACCACTCCACTGTACTCTGGGTGGTTACCTCCTGCTTGCGCAGGGACCAGGGACCATGTCTGTCTCAGGCCAGCCAGCCAACTTCTCTGCCATCCAGTAGGCCGTGACTACATCGTCCACAAGATCTGAACCCTGGCCCTGGAGATCGGGGCCCCTTTTCAATTTGTCCTTTCTTGGACACTCTCCCTCAGCCCTAGGATACAATATGGAGTTTTCTCATATCCTATAGTTACTCTTATCATTGGTTAATAATTCTTTATATTAAACTCTTGTTTAAATAACTAGTTTCTATCTCCTGGTTGGACACAGACTGAGACAGAGGCTGAGCATGTCAGGTTTTCTGGCTCTACTACTCCAATTAAGTCCAAGGATTTTAATGTGAGATTCTTTGTTTTGATTTTATTCAGTGTTGCTTTTTGGTGCAAAGAAGGCTGCTGAACGAAGAACCATAATCCTTCAGCCGCTGGGAAGAGACGGCTAAGCTATCAAGAAAGCACCTCTTCTTTTAACACTCCATCTGCTGTGCGGATAACAATAAGAACTGCTGGATGGTTTTAGGGGGTGACCTGCAGTCCAGACAGATTCACATGTGACAATGACAGGGACCTTGGGCCACAACATCACTCTAGTGTCTACATTCATCCTTTATCAACCTGGTTATACTTCTGTTCTCTATGTTGACCCCAGTCAGTAAAAGTATTTCACAAGAGAATTCTTTTTTTTTTTAAGATTTTACTGACTTATTTGAGAGAGTGAGAGAGAGAGCACTAGCTGGGGGAGGGAGGCGGGGGCAGAGGGAGAGGGAGAAGCAGGCTTCCCTCTGAGCAGGGAGCCTGATGCGGGGCTCCATCCCAGGACCCTGGGATCATGACCTGAGCTGAAGACAGACGCTTAACTGACGGAGACAACCAGGCAACCCTTTCACAAGAGAATTCTTAGCAAAGCATGTTTCTGTAACCTAGCAGAGTGGATTCTTTCCCCCACTGAAAGTTTCCGTGGCTGGCAAGCAACAGTGAGACGGTGACCTCCAGGGGACCCTGGTTGCCACTTTGACTCAGTGGTGGTGCGTGAGTGGTACAAGGAGGCTCACATCCGGCACCAGGGACTGGGTATCACGGTGCTGGGCTGCAACAGCACCGTGTCCATGCAGGACGAGGCCTTCCCTGCCTGTAAGGTGCAGTTCTAGCCCCGGCCCCTGCCTGACGCCCACCCCGCATCCCAGAATCTGCCCCTGTCCTGATATTCACCTGCATCAGAAATTAACCAGGTACTCTGCTCAAAAAAAAAATGTGAAAGTTTCATATTTGAGATTACCACTAGTAATGCTACTCTTTTAAACTGAATGTGTTATTAATTCTGAATTCTGTATGGCAGGCTGGCCACCTGGAAACTCGGGTAGGAGTCAGTGCTGACATCTGGAATCTGACATCCACAGGGCCAGCTGGCAGGCTGGAGACGGCTGCAGTCTTGAGGCAGAATTCCTCTTTGGCAAACAGATTTGCTCTTAAGGCCTTCAACTGACTGGATGAGGCCCACCCACATCATCAAGGGTAATTTACTTTACTTAAAGTAAACTGATGGTAGAGGTTAGCCATGTCTCCAACATACCTTCCCAGCAACACGCAGATTGCTGTTTGATTATTTGGGAACTACGGCCCATGCGAGTTGATAACGTAAAACTAAAATGTCACATGTGTTATGTAAATCCACAAACTTAGTGTACCTGAAGAAAAGCATGAGCACAAAAGTCAGTTTTGTTACAGCGCACTCTGTTGTGTGCGCTTATATATTATCTTATCATGATCCTAAGTCATTATAAGACAAACAAAAGAGTTTTAGGAATAAAAATTCAATTGGATAGTATTAAGAAAAACAAAACAAAACAAAACACCAGGGGCGCCGGGCTGCCTCAGTAGGTAGAGCACCCGACTCTTGATCTCTGGGTCATGAGTTCAGGCTGAACCCACTGCATCAGGAAATCGTTCCTTGGGCTACTTAATGGAACTCTCAGGCAGCTATCAATTCGATTTCATTATTGCAAAAAGTATCGTTGCTCTAAACCATTTTTGCAGCATAAAACTTCCTGCATAAAATTAAGCAGGTTTCTAAGAATAGAGACTTTGCATCTGACAGACACTCCTAATTTCCCGTCTCTAATTCTACACCTATGAGTCACCAACCCCTGGGGTCTCTGGAAGGTGCCCCGGCAGTTCTTTCTGCCACAACAGCACCTGTAACATTCACAGCCAGGGTTCTCAATGGCAATGTAAACTCCCTTGCCTTTTCTGCATATCACATATTTCTTGCCCCAGAAATGCAAGGTAGGTAGGTAGGTAGGTAGGTAGATGGATAGATAAAGGAAAGTGGCCACTGCTTTTCTGCTATGATTTGAGAAACATTGGGAATGCCAAAAAATAAGCCTGTGGCCCAGAATTCAGCCAAGTGTGGTCTATGGGCTAAATATGGCTTGCTCTGTTTCTGTAAATATTACTGGAACACAGCCAAGCAGATTCATTTACATATTCCCTAACTACAGCAGCCTGGTCTAGTAGTTGTGAGAAGTCCTGGAAAGCCTAAAATATTTACTGTCTTGCCCTTTGTTTTTTAAAGATTTTATTTATTTATTTGAGAGAGAGGGAGAGAGCGAGAGCACAAGCGGGGGGTGGGAGGCAGAGGGAGAGGGAGAGAGAGAAGCAGGCTCCCTGCTGAGCAGGGAGCCCAATGCGGGGCTCAATCCCAGGACCCCGGGATCATGACCTGAGCCGAAGGCAGATGCTTAACCAACTGAGCCACCCAGGCACCCCTGTCTTGCCCTTTAAAGAGAAAGCTTACTCTTCTGTAGACTATCGTTCTGCCAGTGCTTGAAATTCCCCGTTAAGAAGACATCATTCGGGAACATTCCTATAGGTAAAGGAAAAAGCTCTGGAGAGATACAATACTCCAGGGTTCATAGGGTCAGATGCTTTTCTCTCCCAAATTTTAGCCTAAGGCAGAAATGAACACAGTAATAGGAGGAGGGAGAGAGGAAGTTGGGGCATTGAGAGGTATTGTAGGGCAGAGGACATGAGCAAGGGAGGCGCTGGCTATGAAGACAATTTACCCACATAGGATACATGCGGCGAATAGGGAGAACGGTGTGGCCGACTTGTATGGATACCATTCTCCGCAACATCTGAGGACAAGCCCAAACCTGGAAGAATGGCACAGAGAGCACTTTACTGAGACTTTGGACAAATACCAAAAAGATAGAGGAAAGGTTCTGGTTGAAGTGAATTCAACTAGCTTCAACAAGGAATAACTGAGTGCTTCACCTATCCTAGCAGGCAGAAGGTGGGTGGGGGCTACCAACCTTGAAATAATAGCATCAACTCTAGCTCCACCCTCTTCCTCAACCCCCATCTATCTAATCAATCCTCTGTCTCTTTCTTTTCATTCATTCCCAGTGCTACTAGCCTAGACAAGACTGCCATCAATCAACTCAGTCAATTAACAATCCTTTGAGTCTATGATGTATATAAGATAACATATCTGATGAAATCATATGGTGCTAACGGGAGCAACTAGACATGGAAAGGAATAAAATCTCTGAGAAAGGGGGTTGCTGCGGTCCCGGGTGATGAGAAAAAGCTTCAAGACAGACAGACATGGCAACTGAGCTAGGCCTTGCGTGTGGTACGGACATCAGACGTGTGCTAAAGGGGGCATCTCCAGTGAGGGGATGGGCCTAGCAATGGCATACCATATGGAATGCCTCATTCTTGTATTGCAACACATCGTGGCACTAACGCAGAATCTGAGGCTCCACGCCCTAGAGATGAAGTGGGCCATCAAGAGCAGGGACCAGACCCAAACCCAAGCTATGTGGTCATGAAAGAGCCGGCTGAGCATCTTTAGATTGCTTACTTGCATTTCGTTAACGTGATAATGGTCTCTCATATCCAGGGAGGCTGTTACTTATGCTAAAGAGAACAGAATCCTGAATGTCTGGGAGGGGAGCTAGTGACAGCCCATACACACGCCTTGCAAAATGGCATCGTAGGGAAGCAAATGCAATGTGAAGAAGGAAAGGTGCCATCCCTGTCCATATTGAGAACATACTAAGAGATTTTACAGTTCACTCATGCCTTTGTGCCATTCTTTAAAAATTAATATAATGTGACTCGTCTCTGGTTTGTTCACAATGTACCAACTTCTCTCCCACAAACCACAAAATATTCTGCAGGACAAATATGCAAGCTAAGTCTTAGAAAAATCTCTCCTTTGCTGTTTCTTTTAGAAACGAATTCCGCCTCAAAGGCCACTGTTGAATAGACCTGTAACTCTGCACTTTCCTACCCAGGTAGGACATCGTTCCTCACCTGCCCCAGCACGGTCATCTTCGTGGCAGGTAGCTGAGGTGAAGAAAATGAGCACCGATCAGCTCTTTCCCCACTGGGAATTCGCTCCCGTGTATTACCGCCTTCCTTATTACATGTCCAGTGACCTCTACAAATTGTATAATGGTCTCATGAAGTATGTCAACAGGTTCTCAGATGAAGACAGATGCATCGAGGTCCCGTGAAATTTTGAAGCAACACATTGTGCTCATCTATGCTGATTACTTTTTCACGGCAATACTGGATTCCGCTCACGATCCATCCCCACGAGAGCCAACACCATGTCCCTGAGAAGCTGGCCCGCCTATAAATGATGCCTTTCCATCTGAACAACATTTAGCAGGAGAGCGGCTGGCAACTGGACAGTGTCGCCCAGGATAGAGGTGACTCCAGACATAAGAAGACGTTCGGGAACACACCCCTACTGCCACATAGGCACCCATCATCCAACCATCGAGATAAATACCTTCTTGCATTCCAAAAATGACAACACTGTGTCCCCAACAAAAGACACATATTTTTCTTCGAATGAGTTAAACTCATCTTGATTCCCAACAGTCACGATACCGCAAGTGTAGGCAGTGAAATACCTGCCCCCCTCAGAGATGTCCTCGTGCTAACTCCCAGAACCTATGAGTATGTTATGGTACATGGCAGGGGTGCTAATCAGCTGACCTTGAGGGGCGCCTGGGTGGCTCAATGGGTTAAGCGGCTGCCTTCAGCTTAGGTCATGATCCCAGGGTCCTGGAATCGAGTTCCGCAGAGGGCTCCCTGCTCAGCAGGCAATCTGCCTCTCCCTTTCCTTCTCCCTACCCCGTGCTCATGTTTTCTCACTCTCTCTGAAATAAATAAATAAAACCTTTTAAAAAATCAGCTGACCTGGAAATGGGAGATTACCCTGGATTATCTGAGTAGGCCCAACCTAATCACAGTGATCCTTAAAAGGGAAAGAGGGAGAAAGAACTAGAGAGATGGTGGTTACCAAGGGCTGGTGGGTGGGGGAAATATTGATCAAAGTGTATAAGCTTCCAATTATAAGATTAAAAATTCTGGGGATCTAATGTACAGCATAGTGATTATAGCTAAAAGTGCTGTATTATGTACTAGAAAGTTGCTAAGACAGCAGATCTAAAATGTTCTCGCCACCAAAAAGAAATGGTAATTATGCGACAGGCTAGAGGTTAACTAATGCTATGGCGGCGATCATCTTGCAATATATACATGTATCAAATCAACGAGTTGCACACCTTAAACTTATTCAATATTACAGGTCAATTATATCTCAGGAAAGCTGGGGGAAAAAAGAAAGAAACCCCCCCACACACAGTCTTTTGTGCTCTAGGAAATAGCTCATTGCAAAGAATGTCTCCTCCCTGCATGACTTAGGGAAGACTTGTGCATGAACCCCTTGTTTACCTATGACGAGGCCAAACACAGACCTTTTCAAACTCCCATTCTTTGTCTCATCAGTTGAACTGAACACTTTGCTCCCTTGACCAATCTGAACACAACACCAGTTACCTTTAGACTTGACCAAATTTTAATCCCACTTCTCCCCTCCCCACAGAGCATCAGAAGGCTTGCATAGCAAGCCATCCTGAAAATCGGCTGACTGCAAACAAAGACATTCCTTGATCATTTGTCCAATTACGTACCACATGCTTATCCCACTCTCCCACATTCAGTTTCTTCTAGCCTTATTTACTTCTTCCTATAGAAGAAAACCCCTCTCCACCTGACCTTTGAGACTCTTGGGGATCTTACGGTTGGAAGATTCTCTCTATGGCAACAGTCCCCTCCTCCTATTACAACAGTCCCATTGAACACAATCTCTCCTTACCTAGGTCCAGATTTTTTTTTTTTGACACGAAGTCTTCTTTACCTCCGGTGTGTAGCGGCAAACAGATTTCTCCTTGGTAATGGGGATCAGTCACTCCAGTTAATAGACTAACCTTTCTTTATGCCAGTTTGTTGAGCGGTACAGGGAGACCGAGATGTCCTGGTGGCACTCTCAACCTCCAGTTCAGTGCAGACACGTGTGTGGCCTCAGGTGAAAGCATTCCTCTCTCGGGAACTAATATCTCCAAATCAGTAGAGCTCAAAATTCCTGGACTGGAAAGCAGGAATTCAGGAAGTGTGTTATTAGCTTAATAGTGAAAGAAGCCTCTCCTGCCCTCCCCCCACTCTCCAGATGCATGGACCCCTGTATTCTGGGCACAGACCGCATGATGGCCTGTGGTTTGACGCATACACTGCATTTTGTGAGACTGAATTCCCTCTTAGCAAGGGATTTTCTTTCTCCTGCGACGGAGTCTTCAGTAAGCCATTCCATTAGGCCAGCTGCTGGGGGGTAATGGAGGATGTCATAAGCCCAGTGATTTCCAGGGGTTCGAGGCCACTGGTGGGCTTGCTTGCTGTGAGAGGAGTTCCTTGATCACATGCAAGGCTGTGTGCACTGCCATGATGCTAGATGAGGCGTTCTGGGAGTCCATGGATGGTGGTGCCGGCAGACGCACCCCTGGCAGGGAAGACAAACACAGACCCAGGGTACATACCTCTTTCAGCGGGGACACAGCTGTCCCCCCATGGCGGAAGAGGTCCAACGTCATCAGTCCGCCGACAGGTGGCTGGCTGGGCCTACCGCGGAATGGTGCTACATCCGGGGCTCAGGGTTGATCTCTGCGGTCAGCAGGTTACACACTCAGCAGCGGCTGTCACCAGGTCACCCTTCTTCAGGGGACGTTGGCGTTGTCTTGCCCATGCGCGGCCTCCATGCCGGCCATCAGAGCCTCTTTGTTCGTAAACTCCCTGAGCAAGCGGTCAGGTGCTGGAGGAAGAAGCCGACGGACGTCTTCCCATCTTGCGCTTCTTCGGAGTCGTCTTTTCAGACCTCTGCCCCCGAAGTTCGTCACAGCCACATGGCTGACCCACTGCGCAACTGCCAGAAAGAGCCCGGAGCCGCTCTTCTCGGGCAGTGTCTCTCCAGCGCCCTCTCCTGGCAAAGGCCAACATGGTACTCGCCGCAAAGGAGAACGGTCCGAGTGAATTCCGCCCGTTACCCCGAGCGTGTATTGACAGATGAATTTGGAGCCAAGAGACCATGCATTGATAACTGGCATGGACGCCTCACGTCAGCGTCACCAGGCCTCTGCTTCTTTGCGTGAAAATCCCGTGTGACCCTCGAGCTAGTGCATTTTTGAGCCTCAGTTTTCTGACCTTCAGAACATAGCTCAAGGGATGTATTCCCCACCCCCGGATCCAGCTCCAACGTTGAGGGCTTAATACTTGTATGTTTTGAGCAACATATTTAACAAATACTTGAAAGTAAACAGGTCGCTGCAGATTCCTACCTAAAATTCTCAAGCCTTCCTTTTTCTACCCCACAGAAGACTTGCTCCACTTAAAAATGTTAAAAACAAGTTATACATTCTTTCTATAGTCTTGGTTGCTCCAGAAAGGCAACTTGGACAGCTCAGCTGCAGACCTAAGGCTTTAAGGTTCTACCAAACAAAGGCATCGGGAGTTTTTATACTAACCTGCCACTCACTTTCGCTTCCGGTCTTTTTGGTGCAGAGAAGATTGACTGATTTGCATTAGGAAAGAGTAGCTGGTGGTAATGAAAGTAGGTGGCGCAGCCATGGCTTCTTATAGCTTACTTTTTACTGCGGCTACTGGGCGGGGCCCCGGGACATGGTGGGAACAAGCAGCTTCTGGCTCAGGCCATCAGTCGGTCCTCTAGTACATAGTGGGTATTCTCGTGCATGGCTGGTATCCCTGGAGCGGGGTCTACGAAGAAGGTCTAGGTCAGCGGCAAAATGTCCCTAGTATTGTTCTCAATTCCCATAAGCCTCTGTGTGGTTTGGTGGCAGACAGCTTTCCACTCTGCTCAAACATGCAAGCCCATTATTCCGTAGCCCCTCCATATGTAACAGCCTGGTGCATGAGCACCATTACGTAACAGACCACTTTTTTTAAAAGATTTTATTTATTTATTTGACAGAGAGAGGCAGCGAGAGAGGGAACCCAAGCAGGGGAGTGGGAGAGGGAGAAGCAGGCCTCCCGCCAAGCAGGGAGCCCGATGCGGGCTCAATGGGATCATGAGCAGAGCCAAAGGCAGACACTTAACAGCTGAGCCACCCAGGCGCCCCAACAGACCACTTTTGATTTGGATAATTCCTCCCATCTTTCATAGCTCACCTTTCTTTATGTCTACCTCCACCTTAGCCACTTACTGGCACCCTCCTTTCGTTATTACCCCCCAAGACTGCCTTTGCCCCTACTGCCCTTTCCTCTCTCTTACTTCTCTCTCCCTCCTCTTAACCTTCTCTCAGGGCACCTTAAACTTTCCTTTTCTCAGGAGGCTGGTTACCCGCTCAAGTGTCCAGGTAATCATAATTGCACTGTGAATTCTTACCTACAGAAGCTCCTCCCCCCTCTCACTGGGGGCTTTTGGTCTTGTGGTGAAGACACAGGGCTGGATTCTGAATCACTCCGGTGTCTGCTAAGTGTAAGGCATTTTTCACTTAGTCATATGGGCCACTTGGAATTTGCTCTAATGGCCGTAATTATTTTTCCCCCCATTTGGGACTACATTAGTAGTTCTGAGGGAGAGGCTGGACTTTAGCACAGAGAGATACGAGTAGGAAATGAAAAGTTTGCTAAGCAGAGGCTCTCCTTTAGTGATAATTATGACCATTACTGAAAATTATTGTCTTTTCTGTAGGATTTTCAGTTTCCTCTTTTAGAAGCTTCCAATTTTCTTTTGCCCTTTTCATTTTGTAAGCCCTTACCTACAAGTACAACTGAAGTGCCAGGGACCAGAGCTGTTATTCTGAAAACTGAAAACTGCAATGTCTGAGGAATAAATGTAAGAACTGATAATGCTTTTCGCATGCCATCCCCGTGGGCGTTGTTCTTGTTTGTTTAGGGAGATGATTTCCATACAAGAAAAAAAGAAAACCGCAAGTGCTAATGTGTCGGTATTAATTATAAGCCACCATCCTTTTCAGAAGTTGGGGTCCAAGGGCCACTAAGAGAAACCTTTTCTGTCTCTGTGACTCTGCCCCAAACTGGTTGGGGATTGTCATGAGAAGAGTCATTGCAGGTTTCTATTCCCCAAAGGGGTAAATTCTGAAGCTGCCTTACCTTGAACATGCTATTTAATGTCTGTGCCTTAGTTTTCTAATCTGTAAAACACACACACACAATCATTTATTTGTCCCTGGATGATTGTGGGGGATTCAATGAGATGAACTATGTGAAAATGGCATGTAGACTGTCCAGTGGGAGTGCCTGCACTTTCTTTAGGGTTCCGTGATGGCTACAAATGTAAGAGTCAAGTGGAATAACCAAATAGCACAAAACATAGCCTTCCCAGGTTGTTGAGTTCCCAAGCTCTTGTTCCCTGAGGAAGGCTAGGAGTCAAAAATTAATGTTTTCCGCTTGGCTTTTCCCATTTCCTTCCTCCTTCCCATTCCCCTTCCCTGAGGCACGTGGGCCCCTTCTGGTACCATTTCTTTATGGGTTTATAGGCAGTTTCTATACAATCTGCTTGAGCCTGGCTTCCGGAGAAGTCCAGAAAGGACATCTGCAGTGGTGGGCTGGGGCAGGTTTGTACGGGTCGGAGATGTGGATGTGCATTCTTTCCCAACTCCGCAGTCAATGATGCCCATTGGTAGCTTCCGCTTGGCCATGGTGGATGTGTTTACTCCATGGATACTGGCAAATACTACGAATCAGGTCTTTTCTCTTTGCCTTTGAAAGAGCTGATTCTTAAACACTTAACAGCACGCAGATGCCCTTTGGGTCCTCCTCTGCTCAGAGAGACACTCATTCTCTTCCTGACCCAGATAAGAGTGTATTTGGCTGCACATAACCCAAAACCCAACTGAACAGTAGCGTAAACCTATCTGTCTCATAGCAGGTACTGTCGAGGGCGGTTCAGCTTTGTCTTCCTTAGCACATCGGTCTGGTGGTTTCTCCGTTCAATCTAGGTGCCGCACCCGCAGACAGTACATTTCTCACATGGCCACAAATAGCTGCAAGATGTCCTGGCAAAGGTGTGTTTAGCTTTTCAACATCTGCCCGAGAAGAAAAGGAAGAGAAGAGCTGGATGGGATTGGATTTAGGGGGAGAAATCAGCCTCACATCTGTTGGTGGTTATTTGACTCCTGATATTAGCGAGATTCTGAGTCAGCACAAAGAATGAGTTAAAGCATGAAATGGACACATGCTTGCTTTTCCTTTGTTTCTTCTAGAAACAGTTGTGGTCTCAGATGGGTTCTGTGGAACATATCCTTATTTCCTCTAATGCCAGCTTCTGCTGTTTGGTGTTAGTTGCATAGGATGATTCTGTTTTACGTTTGTGACTGGGGATGGAAGTCTCTGGAGAGGTTGTCACAGAGCCCCTAGCATTGCCTGTTAACCCTCTGTGAGAACCTTGGTCTGAGGTCTCCTGTCAGGAAACAAATGTCCTTAGCAGTCCTGGCCAGGTGATGATGCATCTGGTAAGCCACGCTTACAGAGCCTCTGACCCTTCCTGTCTGGGTCTACCTTCCAATGCTCAGCAGGCAGATTGGTTTGGTTATTGTTTATAATGACCCGCATTTAAGGTTGCTCCCCAAGGCAGATTGCAGTTCATAAACTTATCCTGGATAGGATATGTTCAAACGCACACCAGTTGACAAGTAGTTCAAGGAAACTTCGGGTTCCCATAATCTGTATACAATAAGCATGGACCCATGTCAATCAGGTTTGATCTCTGCCCCTTCCCCCTCTCCTAGCACCATGGGATTATTTTGAAGCAAATTCCAGACATTGTAATGTTTCATTGGAGCATCTGTGAATTCGAATGGGAGCTTGCTTTTTAAAAGAAGGAACAGGAACCTTCCTGAATGACTTTCATTGAATATGCAATTTCCAGCGAGTAGCTGCTTAAGGCAGAGATGTTTTCTTTCTTTGTGGGGGTGGGGTGGGGGAAGAATGGTGACAGTTTCTTCCTATAAGATTTTACAGAAGGCTTTGTCCTTTACATCATACTTGTTTGTCATATCCTCTTGATTATAAATTCCCTAAGGACAGAGAAGGCTTATCTTATTCACATTGTAACTTTAGTTTCAAAAAGGTTTGGTTGTTTTTCAGAAACTCCAAGCCTGTGTCATTTCCTGTTTATTTGGTTCTTTTTTATCCTACGATGTCAGCCTCATATTCATCGTTTAGTCTGTTATCTGTTGTATACCAGTGTTTCAAAATGGCCTTAGTTTCTGGGCTTCAGGATTGGTAAACGAATTGCACGTAGGGGGCCCTTATTTATAATTCCAACTCTGTCCTGCCTCTTTATTAGACTATCTTGGGCTTGAGTATCTGGTAATAAGTTGCCTTCTTTATGAAGAAAAAAGGAAATCAATACATTGTTAGTGGTGTTTTTCCAGAAGAAATGAATGGATTAAATCAGCTTTTACCTTATTACAAAGTTTATTTTTGAACAGCAAATGGGGGTCATGAGACCCCAAGAACTGGGTGTCTTCTGGAACAATTTAATGACCTGGTTTCCTGCGCAATGAGACGGCTCTGACCGAAGTGACTTTGTTTTCTATGACCTAATCCATAACCTGAGGCTGTACTGATGATGTCTAGCCTGTGCCTTCCTTCCAGGCAGCTTGTGATAAAGTAGGCTAATGGTCAAGGAAAGTATCCTCTACTATTGAGTGTTACGGTCATACTTCATATTTTGCAAAGTGCTTTTTCATTAGTTATTCCTCACACCCTACCTACGAGATCTCCTGGCTGTCTTATCTCCCATACTGTGGCTGAAATATGACTAACTTATGCTCATAAATGCTTCAGGAAGCTGAAATGAATATAGTACTTGCTGACATATAAACACCCAGCTTTCAAAATGGTCAGCCTACCCTGCCTTGGGGCTGGGGGATGCAGCTCCCCCAGAGGCTGGGAAACAATTTCATTTCCCTGTGGTACGGTGGTCTCTGGGGCTGCGGGCACGGGAATTATGAGGGCAGCGAGGGCGGGTGATTATAGTCTTACTGCTGCTCAGCAGACGATTCCTGCTTCCGCCAACACGCCGCTTACCTGGTGCTTCTGCGCTCGGGCAAGGTCACGTGATGCTGTTTTGCTTGTCCTTCAATTAGATTCTATCATGGCTTTTGTGGTTTGGAGTATACCATGCTGTTAAAAAAACGGAAGCCCTGAGTTCACTTTTGCAGCATGCGTGCTTGGGTTGGTTATCCACTTTGGAGTAGCTTCCTTTCTCTTTGGCGTAAGCTACTTAGGCGGTTACTTGATCTCATTCTCCTCCAGAGAAGTTTCTAGAATACAATAGTCTTTAGGTAAGGTTTGATTCGGTGACATGTTAAGAGGTGAGGGGCCTCTGTCTGCCATGGTTGCTAAGGTGATCATGGAAGGGAAATCGAATTTTATGTAGAGTCTCTTTATGCCTTGTATGGAGTGAGAGAGGTGCCGTCTCCACAGACCCAGGCTGCCATGGCTCCAGACTGCCCTGTGGTAGGTGGTGTGTTCTTCCCATGGGCCCAGCGTTTCCTGCTAGTTGGTGCTTACAGAGAAGTACAGCCAAATCCAAACATCAAGTTTAGACAAAGACAGGAAGACAGAAATCCATTTATATCATATATACATTATGCATATGCAAATACGAATTCTCTGGTGACTCGGCCTGAGTTCAATGTAAGTTAGTGCTATGTAGTTTCAGAAGAGAAAGGATTTGCTTCCTCAAGAGTCATATCAAAAAAGAAAAACTTTTGGAGGCACCAGGGTGGCTCAGTCGGTTAAGCATCTGACTGACTCTTGATCTCAGCTCAGGTCTTGATCTCGAGGGTCGTGAGTTCAAGCCCTGCGTTAGGCTCCATGCTTGGGTGTGGAGCCCACTTTAAAAAAAAATAAAGAAAAAGAAAAACCTTCGAATTGATATCTCTCTCTAATAATGCCATGGATTACACAAGCCATGTGATTTTTTTTGAGAGTCAGTTTTACCAGAGAAAGTGCACTAGCTTAGATGGGTGTGTTTCTTCACTTGTCAAATAAGGCTGTTGAACTAGACTGACTCCAGTGTTTCTTTGAAGCATGAAGACTTTTTTCTCTATTCCAAAAGGAAATAGGTCTTACCAGGCCAGCCGGTGACATATATGGTTTACTGCCAGAAAGCGGGCGGAGGATCTTATCTCCGAAGATGGCCCTGGAACCTGTTTTCCCAGCAACTCATTCCCATTTGTGGACCTGTTCTGTTTCCCACTCCGGACATGTACAAGCCAACCTTGGACCAAGTGCCCTAACAACAGTTATATTCCAGGCTTTTTCCTATTTTCTGTGATTCCCTATTTCCCATCTAATGACCCAGCTCTTGTCCAGTTACTCACACTTTCCACGGGAAAGTTAATGAGTTGGCTGCCTGGGTTGAAGAGCAGGCCATTTGTGGCTTCGCAACCAGGTCACACACGTAGTGATTTTTTTTACCAGCGCCGCTTTATTGAAGCAAGTGAAGAAAAGGGTGTACGTTCACTGGAAATGAACCCGCCTGTGGGTGCTTCCTAGTGAGAACTTTTCTAGAAGCATGAAGCATAGTAACTACCTTTCTCAAAGATAATTGATAAAACTAGAAAAACCCCATCAAGGGAGGGGCTTAACAGTGTCTTTTGACTAGTATTTATGATGGAGAGGAGGATTATGCAGACATATCTCAGAGAGCAGAGAAAATAGGAAACAGATACATTCTTGTCTGTATTAGAATTAGAGCTGTACGGACACTGTATAGTTTGATTTCACTCAACTGTGAAGTCCTCCCAGCAGAGACAGATGGATTATCAGATGGTGCTAAAACCGTATTTTGTAGGCAATAAATGGTTTCCTAGTAATTCTTCAAAGAAAGCAGTCCCTCCAGGGGCAGGCTGCTCCAGGCCTGGGGACTTGGTGGTGTTACCTGCTCTGTGGCCCATCTGCTCTATTTGTAGAGCTGAGAATAAGCCCATTGCCATGGCCTAGGCGAGAAGCCCCAAATCGGAAGCCAGACAGCTAGCATACCCATGATAAAAATACGAGGGGCACGTTCGAGGCGCAGAACTCAGATCATTACACTCTGGGCTTGACAGCCAAATCAAAGCCACAGGACTCCGTGCGCGTTGTGGGCAGGGCAGCGTGTTTTATAGGCATCTGCCCGGCTCAGGTTCCTGTGAAATGTTCTATCAGATTGCTTTGAATAAATAAGGCGAATGGCATATTGTCTAGGCGTGTGAAAATCGTGCAGTTGGTGGCAGTTTTGCAACCCCTAAGTACATGTGTTAAGTGCTCACCGGCCTCCTCTCTTCATAGAGAGATGGGAGGCACTGGGGTTGGGAAGAAGCATCCTCCCTCCTCACTGTGGAGAAGGAGAAGAGAGGGGGGAAAAATTCCGACGCTTTTCTCTCAAATAAATTGGCCATGTCTCTTTCAATTCAGGGTATTTGGTATGTACAGTAAAGCACTTCAGGGTAAGAGGATAATTGAGATTTATGGGAGAAGGGGAATAGAGGAATGGATGATGGGAGCACAGTAATTTAGGTTTCAAAAATATCTGAAGGGTTGGGGTCCCTGGGTGGCTCAGTTGGTTAAAGCGTCCAACTCTTAGTTTCAGCTCAGCTCATGATCTCGGGGTTGTGGCATGGAGCCCCACATTGGGCTCTGTGCTGGGGCATGGAGCCTGCTTGAGATTCTCTCTCCCTCTCCCTCTGTCCCTCCCCACCCCAAAAAAGAAAAATCTGAAGGATCGGAAAGAGAAGGTGACAACTAGGGACCGAGGTGTTGTTGAAGATGTTTCCAAAGACCGGCAGAATACTTTGATTGCCTTCCACATCAGAAATTGCTGAGCTTCTAAAATACCAGAGTTGCTGGGTGATGGTGAGCAGAGATCGGCACTCCCCGGGCTCTCGCTGTTGGTACCGTGCAATCCATTTCAGGGCAGCCAGGCAATGGAAAACCAGGTTGCAGTTAAGACTGAGGCAAATCTGTATCTCAAGTTACAGAAAAATGTTTAAGGGATATCAAACGAAGACAGGAAGTTGTAGAACAGCTAGCATAGTATGATGCCAGTTTAATAAGAAGCTCGTATATGCATAGAGCACAGTCTGGAAAAGAATACAGCAGCATAATAGCAGTAGTCATTTTTAGGAGACTTTCACTTTCCACTTTTTTCATTTAGTGGTAATGTGACTTTGTATTACCCTCGTGAAATCATATTAGGACTATTTGGAGATCAATGTGGCTATATTGAAGATCCTCAATGTTTATTTTTTTTAACATTTTATTTATTTATTTGAGAGAGAGAGAGAGCACAAACAGAGGGAGCAGGAGAGGGAGAGGGAGAAGCACACTCCCCGCTGAGCAGGGAGCCCGACATGGGGCTTGATCCCTGGACCCTGAGATCACAACCTGAGCCTAAAGCAGACGCTTAACCCACTGAGCCACCCAGGCACCCCGAAGATACTTAATATTTAAAAAGTGTTGAAAAATTCTACACTTTGAAAACATTTTAAAATATTAAAGATGAGTTACAATACAGTTCGTGTTCTTCCTTTCTTTCTTTTGAATGCAACTGAAATTTTTGCCATCTAGTCTAAGCAAAGAATCATTTTGGGGCTCCTGGCCAGCTCAGTGGGTGGAGCATGCAACTCTGGATCTTGGGGTTGTAAGTTCAAGCCCCACGCTGGGTGTAGAGATGACTTCAAATCTTTTTTTAAAAAGGATCATTTTGCAGGAGAGAATATGAAATTCAAAATATCAATTGTTCAAATTTGATATGTTTCTTAACCTGCAAATATATGTCTTTGATAGTCTCAATTTACATGCTGAGAAATCTCTACTGGTCATTTTGCTTTAAATTGAGGGTTTTCATTTTTTAAGTTCTCCATATTCTCTGTATTGAGAGTTTGTGGAGCATGAAATGTAAAATTTGGGAAGTTGGCATACTGTATTTAATCCGTGCACAGAATTTGGACACATGCGTGCAACCTGCAATGAAGTTTATTGAAAGAGGATAAAAAATCGTCACTTATTTTTGTGCATTTTTAAAATTTCCTTTTTTCTTTCTTTCTTTCTTTCTTCTTTCTTTCTTCTTTCTTTCTTTCTTTCTTTCTTTCTTTCTTTCTTTCTTTCTTTCTATTTGCAAGGCAGAGGATATTAAAGACAGTTCTTAGAATCTATGGTATTGAGGGATAAAAATTGAGTATACTGTTCCAGATCTTCGTCTCTTATTCTGGAATTCTATTCAATACATGAAATTGTGGGTACTCACAGATTTTTCTGGAGTTCTTTTTTTTAAAAATTTTTATTTATGCGAGAGAGAGAGAGAGGGAGGGAAAGCACAGAGGGAGAGGGAGAAGCAGGCTCCCCGCCGAGCAAGGAGCCCGATGCGGGACTCAATCCCAGGACCCTGGGATCACGACCTGAGCTGAAGGCAGACGCCCAACCGATCAAGCCACCCAGACGTCCCCGGAGTTCTTTGCGCACCTGGCTGTCAAGAAATATAAGACCCGAAGCACATTTAAAATCACTTACCTGGAGGAAGTTTGCAGTTCCTCCAAGTATTTTCCATATTTATTGTAATCTATAGTTCATTGATATAATCTAAGGCATAATAGAAACAAGTGAGTGTATATTAAGCATTTGTCAAAATTCACCCTGGCTTCTGGACCCACGCAACAAAGGCCATCATGACGGGGGAGGTCAATTAGAAGCCACGGGGGCTCTCTTTGCCTCTTCAATGTAAGCAGAGGTCTTGCATCTAAAGTGGGCAGTGTGACTGTTAGGGTATTGTGTGTTGGTCCTCTGTTTACTTTGTTGTTCTGTCTTGAAGGAGGCCAATTTTCTTGTTTGTCAAACTTCCTGTGGTGCAGGGCTGCCGGTGGGGGGCACCTGGATATCTTGACACTCCTGAGCCAATTTCAAGGTGCTTTTGTCAATTGTTAAAAGGAAAGACTTTCAGGCGGGATCCCCCATGATGCTGGTGTGTAATTTGGTTTTTTTCCCCGCACTCTTATCTACTCATGAATTACTTCACATTCACATCAAGCCCTGCCTCGGCTGATGGGGTCGTTTGGGGGTAATTTGATGGGTTATTATGGAACAGGATTCGTTGTACTCGTGCATTTATTGTTTACGACTAATTCAAACATCACTGCAGCCCTTAGTGGGTTGTAGGGCGGCTAATGTGGGGGTCATTTAATGGCTTTTCCTGAATGTGACGTGTACACACATATGCACCACATACTGGCAATTAGAATGCTCCTCTCTAGATGCCTCTGGATTTGGGTTTGCCCCCGGAGTCCATTGTGCTTACTCCAATATCACAGTGTAAGAATTAGTGACTGCTGCCAGGCAGGCCAGCTGATACTTCGGATTTGGGGAGGATTTCTGAGCTTCTCTTGCTTCTTCCTTCACATTCATATTTACTTCTTATCAACTTGAAATGTTGATAAGACCTGTACTGCTTCTTGCTGACTTGACCAAAGAACTGCAGTGGCCTCCTGACCATGAGATTCACTGATTTTCTCAATCCTCACCATCGATTAGATACAACGATCCTTACAGAATGCCGGAGGGCCTGTTGTAGACACCCCTCTGCTATCAGATGGATTTGGGAATCTGGGGTTAGAGGTGAGAATTAAACCTCCAGTGATTACAGATGAGTGTTCCCCTCAAATATTTTTCGATTATAGAACCCAAGGGGAAGAATATTTCTACTAGAGGAAACAGGAAATGCCCTTGCTCCTCCAGTTGGTATGTAATATTTTGCATTGGTGGTGTTTAAGGTTAACCTTTAGTCCATAGGTTTTTCGTTAAGATTTTATTTATTTATTTGAGAGAGATCGACAGAGAGAGAGTGAGCCAATATGAGCATGGAAGGGGCAGAGGGAGAGAGAGAAGTCTCCCCACTGAGCAGGAAACCCAATGCAGGGCTCTATCCCGGGACCCCAGCATCGTGACCTGAGCTGAAGGCAGATGCTTAACTGACTGAGCCACCCAGGCATCCCCATAGGTTTTTTTTAACGTAATCTCTACGCCCACCATGGGGCTTGAACTCACAACTCTGAGGTCAAGAATCACACGCTTTACAGACTAAGCCAGGCAAGCGCCCCTAGTCCGTAGGTTTTTGAATCTCAAACAATCATAGCAGTTATACAGAACCCATGAACTTCACCTAGAAGACCTCGACCCAAGGAGGCTTTGTGACATCCGTCTTTGGGTGCCGAGCCTTTGGGTCCGGCCTTGGCTTGGACATGGGATTGTTTTCATTGCTTTTAATATGTGCACTTGTGCTTACACAAACAGTGTTACGTATGGGGACACATCAAAGTGTGTCTGTACTGTATTTGGGTCCTACAAGGTGGGAGGCAGTAGTCTCAGGCTGGTTGGTCTCTCCAGCAGACACCTTTTCTCTGAGCCCTTCTCTTCAGTTCTCTGTATCACTGAGTCCCTGGCCACAGCTACTTGGCTTGATACTTGTCACTTACCTTGGTTGAACGAATCTCAGCATTTGTCATATTAATTTTGGAATCTGTAACTAGACCACAGGCCTGAGTGATATAGCCTGCTAAATCTCATTAATGCTCTTTTATTACAGAGAACACGATTGAGAAGGCCTACCACTGAGCTCTCCTGAACCCCCCCTTGTTTTTGTGCTTGTGAAGTGCGTTTGTTGCTTTTTTTTTTGTATTTTATAAAATGCTCATGTCTTTCCAATGATTTCTGTTGTTGTCAGGAAGCTCCCACTTGTAGATTTCTATTATTCACAATGAATATAAGCATGACCAAGGAGACCTGTGGCTCTGCCAAGTGCATCACCCAATGTTCCAGGGCAGAGCTTGCCGTTATAGAAACGCACGCATGGAGGCCAGAGATTCTGGAGCAAGCTGTGGGGTCTCCAGGGATGAAGTTTTCTCTTTTGTTATGGTAAAAAATTTAGTAGGTAATCTAATGCTTCCCTATGAGAAGTGGCCACTTCGTGAAGGTCGCAAATACATATTGGGAGATTGTGGGGGTGGTGGGGCATCTTCTGCCCCTGGAATGGCAGACCCACATGGCGCAGCAGATCAGTCTGGAAGTCATGGGAACATGGACTGGAAGCCACCGGTGGCACACAGTGGACACCGGGTTAAGCCTGTATTAGAATCTTGGTCCCTTAAAAATATGCAATACTCCTCATTGTACTACTCTACCTGGTCTTAGGAAGTCTTAGTAAGGGCAGAATCCAGGAGAGGCAGGTCAGTGACGATTATCTGTGGCACTGCCCCTTAAAAAGATCAGCATGTTTCCCACTGCTTGTATAACATTTCCAATGAACTAAATTGCACGTCCTCTGCACAGCTTACCATGATTCAAACATTCGTCCAATAGCCTTATCACTATCGTCATTAAAATCTACCCCCACGGGAAGGGAGAGCAAGAGTGTGGCCATCTGTCCTGCCTGAAGATGCGTTCCCCCGCCCTCCCCCCTGGGGCAGTGGGTCCTGGGTCTCTCCCTGGGATTTCATAAGGATCTTGGGCTGCAGGCATGAGCAGCTCTGTTCTTGCCGTCCAAGCGAGAGGGGCCTCAGCTGCAACGTCTCCTGTCCTGCAGGAGGGGATCCTCAGCACACAGGGTGCAATGCACCTCCTCTCCCAGTCTCCCGTGGCAGCTGGGACTGTATTTATAAATAGCCCCATTAGTACCCAAGGAATGGGTTGTCCATGGCGCTGGAAGCCACTCCCCCCTGCTATGCTCCCCCTCACTGCAGACAGTACCCTGTCCCCGCAGTGTGTGTCCCTCTCCCCAGAGAGTCTCAGAAAGGCTCTTCTGGGTGGTGAGCAGTTTGTAAGGGAGCATGGGGTTAGCTGAGCAGATGACCGGTGACATTTAGGGAACTGCTAGGAACACCTTCTCAAGCTTAATGAGAGTCTGGTAACGAATCTTCATCATGGTTCAGATGAAGCTTGCCATGTGCAGCTCCACTGGCCCCCAGCAGGTGGGGAAAGCTGGCCAAGTGTCGAACATCTTCCCTTGGCCTGACCCTGAATGAGAGAGTTACGTGAGCTAAGGTAACTAGAGTCTTGGAAAGCCTGGGGCACACCCAAACAGGAATTGCTACTTTCACCGATCAGCGAGAGCTTTATGTCTTTGTTTTCCATGACAGCAAGGAATTTTGGAACTAGAGAAATCTTTTGGAATAAGAATGACCTCAAGGGGTAAAGAAATCCTTGTTCTCACTTCTCGAGGACTTCTTTGTGCCAGGCGCTGTGCTGTTCAATATTGGCAGCATCTCACTTAATCACGGCATCACCTGTTGGTGGAAGAGATCATCTCAAGTAATATTCTTCGCGGTTCCACAGCTACAGGTGGACTCTGACCTGGAGTTCCTGTGTGACTGACCCAGACCTCAAATGACTTGTTTCCACGGATTCTAAAACTAAGATGATAGTTTCAGCAAATAGTGAAGGCCTGAATCTTTGGGCCACTTTAGAGCTGAAGACAATGGGTGCCAGGGTAGCTGCCCTTCTCCACCACAGAGCTGGGGAGCCTCCTTGAGTCCCTTGCCTCCCCACCTTGACTCTACACTTAGGCCATCCTCGGTCAAGTGTCCCCTGATTTTCAAATTGTCTTTTATCTTCAAAATCTACTTTACTGTAGACCTCGTTCCCAGGTATCTGATCAGAGGAAGTCCCTAACAAATGAATGGCATTGACATGGGATTGAATAGGAATAAATGCTCTATTTTACGAGAGTGTGAAGTTGGCCCAAAGGACTGAATTTAATTATGGGTCATCAGATAGCCGGGAAGGCCAGCAGGAAGATACTGGAGTGAATCCCTGTGTGTGCCTGTGTGTGTCCTCTCCATGACATGTCTGAGCACGCATCAATACTCCTTATAGGAACGCTTATACAAAAGAGGGACAGACATTGATAAAACAAATAGTCAAACAAGCACGTCTTTTTTATTTTTTAGATTTTATTTATTTATTTGAGAGAGAGAGAGCACAAGCAAGGGGAGCAGCAGGCAGAGGGAGAAACAGGCTCCCCGCTGAGCAGGGAGCCCGACGTGGGACTCGATCCCAGGACCCTGGGATAATGACCTGAGCTGAAGGTAGACACTTCGCTGACTGAGCCAGCCAGGTGCCCCGAACAAACACCTCTTTGAGTTGAGGTCTAATAACCAGAGGTTGAGCATACTGACCAAAGTGGAAATTTCCCTGGCAGGAGATCCACCACCTATCGAGACACCCAGTGTGGCTTAGATCATTAGCAGGACTGGAAGAATACATTTTCCTCCATGTTCACCTGTCCACACTGTTGGGCATTTTCCTCACGCTACACACACGGTCCAGAAGGCCTGCCGACTTTCCCCTCACTTTTCTGAGGCCTGGTGAAGGGAGACCAAGAGTCCAGCTGAAGATATTATAGTGAAAGCTCCAAACACATCATATTCCCTACCCTAATGGCCAGAAAACCCTTTTAGTGACTTCGACAGGTCACAAGACAGGCAATTAACCTCTGTCATCTCCCTTCCTGCTCATGGCAATCCGAGGAGCTAGGTGCTATGTTATTTCTCAGAGAAGTTAAGCTGATAACTTAAGGACACACAGCTAGTAAATTTCAGAGCCAAGATTGGAGTGCACACGTGTCTGTTTATAGAACTTGCGTGCTCTTACCCACACAATTCCCTGGTTGTCATGGTATTTATTGGGGTGGGGGGAAGATGGAGGAATTTTTGAACATCACTTTTAATATCCTGCTAATTAATGGGATTTTTAAAAATAAAAAAGGGTAGATGAAATCCACTTTATTTTTGCCATCTAAACCCAAATACTTTAAATATTTTGCTGCATTTCCATTCTAGCCCTTCCTTTGCAGAGTTACAATTATTTATGTATGTATTTTCATAAAGTCTACTGTGTATGCAATTTTTCTGTGTTTTCACTCAACATATCATAGCACTCTCTATGTTATGTATTTATTTTTGTAATCTGACTTTTTCATTTCTTTTAAAAAATAGAACTGTATTCTTTCTGATTATAAAAGTGGTTCACTTCCCTCTGAAGTGAATTCAAAATTCAGAAAGGCACAAAGAAGATAATAAAGAATGAACTCTAATTTCACCATGCAGAGAGAACCATTTGAATGCTTTTTTTTTTCATTTTTAAGACACTTTAAAATATTTTGATGTATTTCCTTTCAGTCTTACGTTTCTTTACATAGGCACATATTTTTCTTTCAACAAAATTGAGATCATAATGCACTCATAATATTTTGATCAGGCTTTTTTTCACTTACAATATTATAAATAGTTTCCCATGTCATTAAAACACCATTTTTAATGCTTGTGTGGCATGATGGCATATAAAAATCATCATTTATTTAACTCATTATCTAATTTTGAATGTTTAGTTTTCATAAAATTTTTAAGTACTATTGCAATAAGTACTTTTGCAAATAAACCTTTTTCCAAATTTCTCTCTCTTTTAAAAGATTTTATTTATTTATTTTACAGAGAGAGAGAGAGAGCAGGGGCATGTGAGTGTGGAGAGGGGCAGAGGGAAATGGAGAGAGAGAATCTCAAACAGACTGTCTGCTGAGCTTGGAGCCGACGCTGGGCTCAGTCCCACAGCCCTGAGATCATGAGCTGGGCTGAAATTAATAGTCAGACGCTTAACCAAGTGAGCTACCCAAACATCCCCTTTTTCCAAATTTCTGATTATTACCTTATTTATTTATTTTAGAGATTTTATTTATTTATATGACACACAGAGAGAGAGAGAGCACAAACAGGGTGAGGAGCAGAGGGAGAGGGAGAAGCAGACTCCCCACTGAGCAGGGACCCCGATTTGGACCTCGATCCCAGGACCCCGGAATCATGACCTGAGCTGAAGGCAGACGCTTAACTGACTGAATCACACAGGCACCCCTATAATCTGTTTTGATTATATGATCTCTAAGCTTATTTCAGCTCTGAAGCCCTAAGAATTAAATGGAGAGAGTTGCAGCAATCACAGACAAAATCAACTTACTAATATTTTCTTATTATGTTTGGCTGTTGTTGTATGTTTAAGAGGATTTTTTTGGTTAAGATTTTATTTATGTATTTGATAGAGAGAGTGCGAGCGCGCAAGCAGGGGGAGCAGCAGGCAGAGGCAGAGGGAGAAGCAGGCTCCTCACTGAGCAGGGAGCCTGATGCAGGGCTCAATCCCAGGACGCTGAGATCACGACCCAAGCCGAAAGCAGATGCTTAACTGACTGAGCCACCCAGGCGCCCCCAAGAGGATTTCTTAAAAGGTGGAATGCAGGTAAAGTAAGCAGATTAAGTTACTGTATCACATGAAATAATTTCATTTTCATTTTTCTGCACTCTCAGGTGAGGGATGAAAAGGAGTCAATGCAGAAATTTCAAATGTAACAGAGGGAAGTTGTTGCTTACCGAAATTCCAATGTCTTTGTAAAGCCTTCATCTATATTGCTTATTTTCTTTAGCTACTTTCCCTCCAAATTGCTTTAAAGCGCAGGAAGGCTGTGCTTGGACTATGGAGGGCTACGTGTACATCTCCCCAGTGCATTCCCAGGGCGGAATGCAACAGAAGCCTAGGACGTGGGGAGTGGTCTTACTAGATGGTCTTGGGGGGCCCAGGAGACACCAGATCTGCTTCCACAACTAGGCTAACCCCTTTTCTTGGCCTCCTGTTAGATAGCACCTCCTAGGGCACTTTTGCCTCTGAACCCAAGGCAGTATGTGGCTAGTTTAACCCGGGGTGTCCCAGACTTTGTTGTGCATCCACTTCACCTGCGGTGAGCATGTGTGTGTGTGTGTGTGTGTGTGTGTGTGTGTGTAAATACAGATCCCCAGGCCCAACTGCCCAAATATTCGTAAATGGGGTAGGACTGGCAAATCAGCGTAACAACTAGATTTCTAGGTGATTCTGATGCAACAGCTCAGCAGGCCAGCCCTCAGCAGCCATTGACAAATCACAGATTGTGTAGATGGGGAAAGTGAGTCCAAGAAACGTTAAATAGACTCACTTAAGGTCGCACAGCTGTGTTTTCAGTGAAGATGAACACGACTTTGTGTCTTCCGATTGGATGACAAATGAGGTAGCTGCAAAATTCAACCCACGAATGTAGCGGAGCCACCACAAGCGTAGCCTGGTGGGAGACAGACTAGAGAAAGTTGTGGGGGAGGGGAGGAAGGAGCTAAGTGTTTTGACGTTGCGCTTTGACACTACGTGGAACAAACTTGCGCGACTACTTTAGCTTATTTGGCTGACTGGCCCAAAGTCCATTTTGGCCCCTTTCCCCACCTCACTTTGAACTTGACAGGTTTTATATACTGCAATGCAATGGGGCAGAGAAACTTCTGACAGTAATTACTTGGCATTATTCAATATCAGTGGAATATTTATTAAAACGACACGATGACTAAATGCAATGTGGTATCCTGGCTTAGATCCTGAAGTAGGAGAAAAGACATTAGCGGAGAAACCAGGGAAATCTGAAGAAAGTCTGTGGTTTAATGAGTAATAATTTACCAACGTTAACTTCCTAGTTTTGACAAATTCACCATTGTCATGTAAGATGCTAACATTAGGGGCAACTGGATGGCGGGTATATAGGGTCTCTCTGACTTCTGCCGAGATATAAATTCACTGCCAAATAAGTAGGTTGTTTAAGGAAGAGGCTCAGGTAAGAACAAACCAGAGCAGTCAATGAAGCAAAGAGAAATTGCTAATCAAAGTACTGATTCCTCCCACACTGGGGGGGAAATCCTTTAGGGAGATGACTGCTTGATTTGGTGAGAAAGTTACTTCATGCAAAAAAAGCCCGTTATCTCTCAGATGATAACCTGGCTAGGGTGGGGAGGAGAGGATCTTTGATTTTGGGAAAATCAAATGATGCTTTTCTTCTTTGATAGCACATTCTGGTTGTGCAACTTTCACTGAAGGCAACTGTATTCCGTTGAAGGAATCAGCAAGAACTGGAATGCCCTCACAATGGGGTTTGTATACACTAAGCCAGAGTGGAGAAACAGCTTGACCTGAAACACAACAGTTACTTGTATGCTTTCTGTAGCAGCAAATATTTTTTTTAAAAGCAATATTTTGCAAAGGTTAGTCATCTTCATCGGGTCGCATTGGCTTACCTGGAGGAGGAGCCTGTGCTCCATATTGTAGGATGCGAGGGGGCTCGAAGGTCTTCGAACCTCATGTCCCCTCCCCACCCTCCTACTCTGGTGCTGGAAGCATCCCCATAGTTTATTCCTTCATTCAGTAGACAGGCACTGAGTATGTTAATAGTAACAGCTGAAACTTAAAAGAATACTTATTATGGGCCAGGTGATTTGTAATTCTCCCAATGACCTCATGAGGCAAGGGCGAGTTGGTATCTTTGATTCTTCAGATGGGGAAGGTAAGGCTCAGACGGCTTAAGAAAGCTGTCAGAGGTCAGACGGGAAGTAGGTGGCAGAGCTGGAGGTCGGGCCTGGCTCTGTCTGGCGCTCTGACTGTGGACCGTCATGGTGACATGGCTTGAGGTGGCCCGTGGTGGAGAGGGCATTGTGTCTGGGTGCCAGCTGGAGCTGGCGGCAAGGGGCAGCACGGTGGGCTGGAGTCACAGATGTGAGAATCGGGCCCAGCGGGGCGATCACCTAAGTCATGGGAAAAGCAGACATCTGCGAGGGGGAGGAGAGGAGAGGTGAGGACAGTCTTGAAGATGCCATGCGCAGGCGGCAGGAGATGGGGAAGGGGTGGGTTGGAGAATAAGCAGAGGCCAGCGGCCGTCAATCCTGGAGATGCGAAGTGGGGAGAGAATTTCCCCAAGCCAGCAGGTGCTTCTCCAGCTGTGTTGGAGAACTGAGAAGCGGCATTTAGGATGGAGATGGCCGCTTAGGTCATTTGAGCATTGGCCAGGAGCCGACCAATGGGAGGATTTGAGCACCAGCCAGGGCGGCGGTGGGGGGGGCGGTCAGACCCAGACTCAGGAGTAAGGGCTCAGGGGACAGTGAGAAAGGAGAGGGAGCCGGGACAGGGCACGTTGCCCATCGGTTTGGTGGGGAATGGAAGGACAGGGCCAGTTAGAAGAGTTTTTGAGGTTGAGAAGCTCTGAGAAGTGGGGATCTGCTGGAACCATGAGACAGTGGTCCTCTGTGCGGAGGTGTGTCCCTGAGGCAGCCGGCCCCTGAGCAAGTGGGGCCGAGGCGATCAAGGGCCCACCGGGCACAGGGAGGAGTGAGCGGGGACCCCAGTTGGGGCTGGGAGCGTTTGTGGAAAGCTGCTTCTCCCTGAGAGAAGCTTCCTTCTCCTTCCTGTTGTGTGCTTTCTTTCTCCCAGTTTCTGCAGAAGACAGGAGGGCCCAGGTGTCATCGAGGTCTGAGCAGTGTGGTCTCTCAGCGGCTGGGGCGGCCAGAGGACACTGCCCACCCCCAGGGTGGGGGTGAGGCTGCATCATTGGGCGGAGTCAGAGACAAACGTCCTCTTTCTTGGTCTTGATTAGGGCCCATTTTGGATCAGCAGGTGCGATTTCGCCAAGGGCTTCTGCTGCTAGTCTTTAAGCAACACCGCAGAATGACATTATTCCACTGATCATTAGATTACTTTTCCTAACACCATAATCACGAGTGCATCCCCACGTGTGCGTCACTCTTCGCTTACGGTAGTCAGTTTTAATGACACTCGCTTCAAATCACGCATGTTTATGAGATAATGGAGGAGAAACATCTAATTTTGATATAAGACAAATGAAAATTGAATGCACATGTCTTTCAAAGTATTTTTGTTGGCTTGCCATGCCCATTACTTAAAGAGGAGAAGAATATCTCCTGACTTCTCTTTTAGAAGTAAATAAGTCAAAAGTTCAGTGGATTTAGAATACCAAAGCACTCTCTGTAATGTGCTGTAAACAAATAACGAATGTAATTCCCCCCCGAGTGGGTTTTGCACAAATCACAATTGACTAGAAATCAATGGCTGTGAACAGCATGTGTAACATCCTCCCGATGTGTTAAGGAGGAAAATCTTCACACCACCCTCTCTTGCCAGGAGCAGAAGGAAACTCTGAGCCTGCAGAATTGTCCGCAGAAAAGAGAATGGCAGTTTCTTCCATTCAAAAAAACATATGGAATCCTACTATGTGCTAGGCAATGTACAGAGACGAATAAAACACAGGGAGCAGATGGCAGGTTCTAGTTGAGGAAGCAGACATGTATATGAGTTTATTCACTAGATTGTGTTAGGTGTCAGGGTAACGACAATTACAAGGAGAAATGAAGTATTAGCTGGTTGCCTCTGTGTGTGTGTGTGTGTGTGTGTAGAATGGTGGAATTGGGCAGAGGGTCTCACGGAGATTGTGCAGTGGTTGTGCTTGAGCTAAGTCTGTACTGACGAATTGGAATCCCCAGGGAAAGAAGAGGAAGAAAGACATCTTGCCAATCTTCCCTCATTTATAGACTGCTCTCAGACTTGGGATTTATCTTTCTCCAAAATTGGGTCCAAACTCAGTGTGGCATGGAAAGCTCTTTAAAAAAAAATAAATAAAAATAAGAACATGAAGTGAAGACAAAAAAAAAGAACTAAAAAGTAAAAAATAATAATAATAATAATAAAATAAAATAAAATATGGTCCCAGATGGGGGCGCCTGGGTGGCTCAGCTGGTTAAGCATCTGACTCTTGATTTTGACTGAGGTCATGATCTCAGGATCGTGGAAACCAGCCCTTGCTCAGTTGGGAGTCTGCTTGAGATTCTCTCCCTCTCCCTCCACCCGTCCCCCTGGTCACGTGTTCTCTCTTGCACGCTCTCTCTCTTTCTCTAAATAAATAAATAAAATCTTTAAAAATAATAAAATAAAATATGGTCCCAGACTACCTATGGGACCCTTTGGGTCACATACTCTGTTTCACTGAACATTTCTTAGTATTTCCAGAACACACTCTTCCACAGTCCCTCCTCTTTGTGTGGATAATTCCCATTACCTGCGGTGTTCATCACCCTGCTCTCAACTTAGCAAGGTGACCCAGGGCCAGAGGACATCTTAGCAACACTCCGCAGAGCTCTGGGAGCTGCAGCAGACACAGCTCGGTGAGCTCAGTGAGCAAAGGTCACGCTCTGTCTTCTGACCGACCCGACGGGATGTGGTTCTGCTACCCGGGTCTTTTCCATAGAGAGGTGGCTTCCCAGCATGCTCTCACTTCCATCCGTAGACATTTTTGAAGCCCTTTGTCTTCAGCCTTCCGAAGCCAACCGCTGCGAGGAAACAAGGTAGAATAAGGTTTTCCTCTGTTCTCATCACAGAGAGGCAGATGACAATTTTCTGTTAAGATTGCCCCAAACATAAATAAGCCTTACATTTTGTTTTTCTCTTTATCAAAATTGCCTTTGGATAATTAAGGGAGGGTTTGGCCCTCATTATAAAACTAAAATAAAAATAAAAGCAAAACCAAACCAAACCCTTGAAAATTTTCAATCTTTAATCTTGCCCTTTTAAGCCTTTCCTTGAATGAATGCAAACTTTTGGACTGAGGCCTATCGCCCTGTCCATTTCAGCTTTAGCTCTAGGTGTCCCATTACTTCTTCCTCAGGGTTACTTGCAGCAGAACTAGAGCAAAATAGGATAATTATTACAGAGTTGATACGATGGGCCTAGATGAGGAAAGCTGGAATAAAACCTTCTGAAGGCATATTATTCCCTTTGTAATAGGTTTTACTGCTGTTAAGAATTAGTACATGACGGCTCCCACAATTGGATGAATACATAAATGATAGTGTCAACATCAGACATCATTTAGAAGAGATATGGAGAAGCATTTTCTGTTTTTAAATGTCAAAGTCATTTCTCATCTACCAGGTAATTTTTCAATTTTCTTTTCACAAATATAGTACATTGTCAGTGTTACTGAAGTCATAATTGATTTCACAGCTGTGAAACCATGAGAAGCCAAAGAGCCTCCATTATAACCCAGGACTTGAAAATATGAATAAGATGCCACTTCTCCAAGGAGCACAAGATCAATAGATGACTACAGCAGACAGAGCCGAGCATGCAGTTACTAAAGAATCTTCATTTCGGATGAGTGCCAGATGGCAATGAAGTGGGTCTTAAGTGACCACCAAGGGCCCAAATGAGTTGCTTAGTAAAAAACGTGGTGCTTTCAATTAAATGTCAAAGACGGTTACATGGGAAAACAGCAGAGAGCTTCAGAAGTAGGGCAGAAAGATTATATTTCACTAACACTCGGTTACCAAACTTCCTGTCTTTTGGAGTTTTGACAGCAACTTAGCTGTTCCAGGAAAGCAGGACATTCCACATTCGTGAAAAGGCTCAATAAAATGGCTTTGGAGTAAATGTCACTTTCCAGATAATCTGTGGGTAAGTTAAGGTCAGAGAAATGTGAAATGGTAGGATTCTTCTGTTTTTGATCTCTCAGCCAACGTCGAGAACCCTGTTGAAATTCTCGAACCTTGGCATCATTCTTTTGGTAAAAAGAAAATAAAAATTCCAACAACCATGATTCCTTTCTTTTTAAAAAAAGGATTTATTTATTTATTTATTTATTTGAGTGGGGGTGGAGAGCACAGAGGGAGAAGCAGACTCCCCACTGAGCAGAGAGCCCCATGCGGGACTGGATCCCAGGACCCTGAGATCATGACCTGAGCTGAAGGCAGACACCTAACTGACTGAGCCACACAGGTGCCCCAACAACCATGACTCTTAACTGCAGAGCTGACAAATCCCTTCTTTGTCATTTTCACTGGCTCTGTTTCTCCCACCTGCCCCCGTCCTTTTGGTCACTGCTTCTTGGTCCAATGCCTAGCAGCTATGATGAATTCAGGCTGCAGTCTTTGGACATCATGTACATGACTGGGGTCCCCTGGTGGTTTGGAAGAGCCCAGCTGTCTGCCCTCTGAATTTGGTCCAGAAGTTGGGCTAGACCAGCATAGTCCCTGTTCACAGCTAGACCTGCAGAGAAAGCTTGGAAAGAAGCTGTACTTAGTGACGCCCGGAGAAACCAACAGGTAGTTCTTTTTTTTTTTTTTTAAAGATTTTATTTATTTATTCGACAGAGATAGAGACAGCCAGGGAGAGAGGGTACACAAGCAGGGGGAGTGGGAGAGGAAGAAGCAGGCTCATAGCATAAGAGCCTGATGTGGGGCTCGATCCCATAACGCTGGGATCACGCCCTGAGCCGAAGGCAGGCGCTTAACCGCTGTGCCACCCAGGCGCCCCCCAACAGGTAGTTCTAACCATCACTGGTACAGGGCTGGCCGAGACAATCTTAAGAAGGAGGGCAAATTTGTCTTTGTGGTTCCTCTGCTCAAACTTTGGGGACCTCTCATCTTTTCTCTTCTGTGTCCCCGGCCCAGATACCATGGAAAGCACCTAAAATTATTGCGACATACTTCCCAAACTCTTTCAAGGAACGCTAGATAAATGAGATATTAAAAGATGTTCGGGCACCTGGCTGGCTCCATCCAAAGAGCATGGCCTCTTGATCTTGGGGTCGTGGATTCAAGCCCTATGTAGGGTGTAGAAGTTACTTAAAGAAAGAAATAAGTAAGCTCCTTAAAAGGTTTTTTGTGAAGAACATACTCCCTGACACATATGTTTGGGAAATCCTTTCAAATGTGCCGTATCCTCCTAACGGGATATGTACAATGCCAATCAGCACTAAAGATTTTAAGAAGCCTAAAAAAATTTTTTTAAGAAACCCTGCAATTGCAAGTTCCTAATTCTTTCATTTAACTCAGCGTTTCCTACCTTTATTTGACCATGGCGCACTTCCTTTCATGTTATAGCCGATAATGTATTGTGAAATCATTATTCCATGGAGTCAGCTATAGATTAAGAGAAACTTCCCAAAGGACCTGCAAGCATTTTGATGTCACTTGGAAATTTCGTGGGAATTGGCACCTTCTAGCGGATTTGTGATTTCACTTAATTCATCTGTGCAGAAATGTAACTTTCTTTCTCTGACTGATCTCAACCTGCGCGCAAGCACTCATTTCCATGGATGGAGGAAATTATGAAACTTTGCCCCTTTAAGGTGACTCAGTATCTTCTGGCTGAATACTAAATCAGTTAGGGTAATTAATTACTCATTGCTTCCGCATTTCAACTCAGTTCATTCGAAGTTCAATATCAGGGCTACTCTCAAGAATTTTCTCCTGCACCCCTCCTCCTCCTTCTTTCCTCCCTTCTTCTGTCTTCCTCCTCCACTTCTTCCTTCTCTCCTCTTCCCCGTCTCCTCTTCTTCCTACTTCTCTTCCTCCTCTCCTGCCTCTTCTTCAGGACTGTGCTGTTTTTCAGGAAGCGGCTCCCCTGGCCAGGTGGTGGTGCTGTCCATATCGCATGGCGGTACAGAGAGTGCCATCAGAAGACCACCGTAGCCTTTGGAGGCTTGCAGGGGAATTGTGTCAATTAAAATTTCTTTCTTGTTGCGGGGGAAAGTATACGTTAGAGCTAAAATATCAGAGTGGGTGACTGGGCCCTCTCATTATTCAAGGTAGCTGTAAGAAATAAATAAAAGTCTTTTACAAATGTGCTTTAATACGGGAAGTAGAGCAAACCCCAGCACACTGAATATTTCATGGATCTCAGCCATAACGCCATGCCATGGCAGAGAAGTTGAGAAGCACATCATTTTTAATTATTTTCCATTTTGTTGTAGGATGCTTTGATCCAACTTACTTACAAAGGCGGTGAAAAGCCTGTATATCTCAGATGACAGCAGACTGAACAATAGGGAAGGTAGCAGAATTTTTTGTATAAATACAAGTTAAATTAACCCACAGGCACCTGTTATTTATATGATAAAGTGTCTGACTTCATGATTCTGTGAGACGCCTGCTACCTGTGATCATATCTGTTTGTGTTCTGTGGGGTCATTCAAAACATAAGCTAACAAACATGATCTTCTTAAATAATTATTTAAGGAAATTTATTTTTTTCTAAACAGGCCAACTACTACAGCAGGTGTCCGACCCATGTCTCATTGCTACATTTTCAAGTGACCTACTGGGTCCAAACGCCTGTCATTAAGTGGGGAAGAAGTTGCCCACACTACGGGGGGGCTCTGGCGCTTCTCTCGAAAACATATTCCCTCTTTTAACAGATAACATTTTATCAACTAAAAATCTAGGAGAACATAATACAAGGGAAGAAAGCAGTTTGTCTCTACAAAATTCAACAAGTTATATGGATTTCTGGTGCAGACATGTTTTTGCATTCACAAACCTGGGCAGTTATCTGGGGCTCGTGTGTTTACAGAAGCAGCACGTGACCAAAAGGTATAGAGAAAGCAAGCCCCACAGGTCCCTCTCATTCCCAGATGGGCGTGCAACCTGTGTAACCAAATATTGGATAAGGATCCCAATGACTGGGAGCTTCACTACTCATTAGAAAAGCAAAGACTTGGGGCACTTGGGTGGCTCAGTCAGTTAGGTGTCTAACTCTTGATCTCAGCTCAGGTCTTGACTCAAGGTTGTGAGTTCAGACCCCATGTTGGGTTCCTGATGGGAGTGGAGTCTACTTAAAAAAATTTTTTTTAAGAATAAAAAAGAAAAGCAAAGACTTGCAACTGACTTTCTGAACAATGTTCCTGCGTAGAGCGCTGTTTAAGTGTTGTTCTAAAAGCTCTGAAGCCTGAGCTCGCTCTGATCATGGGCACAGACAATGTTGACTACCCAGACCTCGGGCTCACGGCGTGCTGGAGGCTCATTCCAGCTCTGTAGCTGACTGGCTCTGTGAACCTGGCAAGCGGTTTAACCCCAGGTTATTTTTTTAAGATTTTTATTTATTTATTTGAGAGACAGAGAGAGAGAGAGTGAGCACTCAGACAAGTGGGGGAAGGGGCAGAGAGAGAGAAAGAAGTAGACTCCCCACTGAGCAGAAAGCCTAATGCAGGCCTCGATCCCAGGACCCCAACATCATCACTTGAGCAGGTGCTTAACTGACTGAGCCACCCAGGTGCCCCTAACCCCAGTTATGGCGTTTATAAAATGGGCATAATAAGAGTAACTCTTTACTGTTGTGAGACCACATTTAGGTAAGGAATGCGAAGTCCTTAGGCATTATGAATATCTCCATGTGTTAGCCAGTGGATGGAGATGGAGGGTAGCAGGGGAACCTCCAAATCTTATATGTGAATCCTTAATAAGCTCCACAGCCCAAGAACCTAGATTAATTTTGGACCCAGAGCCCATGGATGGGTGCGAGCTGAAGACCCACAAAAGATCGGGGAGGGTTGCTCTCATCTCCTGAAGGATCCTCTGCTTCCTGCCTAGAGACCTTATTTGGAGATCCAGACCTCTTCACTGTTCTTTGTCTCCCGGCGACAAAAGTCTCTGTTCAAGCCTAGACCTATTCCCCTGGTTCTATTTGTTCTCTTGGCATCAACCTCGCTCCCACTTCCAACCTGCCTTTTCAGAAACCTCCCTTCCAACTGCCGCATTCTATCCCAAGGCGCCGCCGGCTCTGCCGTCGCGGCTCTAGCCGACCGCTCTCTGCTGCCCCCACTTGTTCGAACTGACAGGGACCCAGGCGGGTTTCTTTTGTGGGTAACACTTGGGCAATCTCCATTGGGAAAATAGTTGGCTGCGCTGTGGTTCAAGAACGCGTTGTGGTGTTGGCTCACCCCCATGGGCATGTAATTACACGCTTTATTTCCAGAACTCCAGAAAAGAGTTCCTTTGAACATTCCTTTGAAATGGAGGATATTCTCCCACTGCTCGATGCCCAAGATTTTAGACTCAAAACAGTCTGTTTTAACAGGAAGTTCTGATCTGTGTGCAAATGTATGCGGACCATGGAGGATTACCACTCATCCGCACTGTAATGCGGATGCAGGAGCCACGGGGTGGGTTTTAGGAGGGCACTGAGCCCATGAGTGGGGGCAGTAGGAAGTGTAGATCCACAGGGGGTGGAGATGGGGCAAGGCAACTGACCATCAACTTCTGACTTTCCACTTTTCACAGGGTCCATTTGGACCTGGGTGATCGTTGTATATATACTGGAATCATGAGTGCTTCCCGCTGTCCCTTCACTTTATCCCTGGCCACGAAGGGCAGGGAGAGGAACAAGGGGCTGCGCTCAACTTCCAGCTCTAGCTGCTTTGCGACACTAGGGGGAGGGAGGGATGAACTCGTGCTTATTGAGCACCTGCTATCTGCCAGTTACGGGGCATGTCCATGTCATCTCAGCATTAGTTCTTGGAGAAGGCTGAAATAACTCACTGGGCAGAACCAGGGCATGCTGGGAGAGAAGGGAAACTAAGTCAGAAGAAGACAGTGAGAACCAGCCAAAAGACAGAAAGCAAGCTCACTTAGCCCTCCTGTCCTCTTCATTAGTATCTCCCTTCCAACAGGGAGGGAATCTCCCTTTGAGGCTGAGAATCAGCATCGATACCTTCCCCAGGATCCCACAGCCAGTTTATCGTAGAGCTGAGTTTGGGTTCTCTTCTGCCTGAGAGAAGCCACACATCCTCCCTTTTTTAAAAAGGCATATTGTATTTTTTTTAAGTTTCTTCATTTTTTTCTAGTAATCTCTACACCCAATGTGGGGCTCGAACTCACAACCCCAAAATCAGGAGTTGCATGCTCTACTGAGCTGGTTAAGCTAGGCTCCCCCCACACACCCTTCTTGTCTCAATGTGTCATGTGAAAGGGAGAAAGCGGGGGGGATGTCCGACTTGGCTTGGGCATATTTGCAGGCGGACATCAGGTGTTGCATGACAGGCCCACATATTTCCAGAGGAACTGAAACAAGAAGGTAAACACCATGGAATAGAGTGTCTCATTCCTTCTTGGCAGCTGCCAATATAGAAAAAAACGTAAAAGGAAAAATGAAGGAAAGAAAGAAATCAAGGCAGCTGGGAAGCATACATTCTGGAGAGCTCAAAAGATAAAAATGATAGTCTGGCTTGGAATTTATCTTAATGAGCAAGACTCAATCAATGGAAAGTGACAAATGGGATAATTTAAAGTTCAGATTATCTTCTTCTGTTTCTTTGTATAAAAGAGAACGAACTTTTTGATCATTTTTTGCTCAGCTGTAATATTCTGCTGCATAAAGAAGATTGAACACCGAATACCACATTAATATGTTATTGGCATCTTTCTTTTTTCATATCCTACATGTTGATTGTAAAACCGTCCAGAGAGACTGATAGCTGTAATATATTACAGTTTCTCAACTTCAAATTAATTTCATAACAGCACAGTAGAGCCAGATACTCTCCGCTCTAAGAAGTAACTCGAAGTAGGTAATATGCTTTTTCCTTGCTCTTTTGAAACCCTGGGTCTGGTTATTTTCTTTATTGGATAACCTATCTAGACTTGACTTCCTCATGATCCATTACCTGCTTCAGTAATTACCACCTCCTCTGAAATGTCCAATCCTCCAGCAGGTTGATTGAGTGCCTCTCTGCACGTGCCCCTGGGGTGAGCTCCACAAAGCACAGTGGGAACGGGGCAACTGCGTGTGAGCTGTGCAGTCCACGTCTCCGCAGTTCCCATTCACTTCCAGAGTTCCCACTTGAGTCAGTGGGCCCGTGGAGACACAGCCTAAGCCAGTGACCACATGAAAGGACAAGTCAAGGTGGTGTCCGAAGACTGTCAGAGTATGAGTCCTTCTGTCCCCCAGTCCAAGCTCCCCTACCCAAAAAGAGAGGATAAGAGCACACTGTTCCCTCTTCATCACTTGGGGGAAGGGGCTGTGAAGAAAGAGACCAGACCTGGCACCTTCTTCTCCCACCTATGAGTCGCGGGATCCCTCCAATTGTCACAATCAAAGGATCAAAAATGGATTCCACTCTTCCACTTCTTTCCTCTAGAGCTTTGCTGTCCAACATGGTAACCACCAGCCACATGTGGCCATTTACATTTGAGTTCAAATTAAATTGAATAACAATGACTTGTAATTAAGTTGGATTAAAAGATAATTCCTTAGTCCCACTAGCCACACTTCAAGTGCTCAGTAGCCCCGGGTAGCTAGTGGCTGTGGTATCAGAGAACACAGATAAAGAATACTTCCGTCGTGGCAGAAAGTTCTCTTTGACAACTCTGCTCGAGACCCCAACTGACTCCAGTCTTGAAGGCGGAGCAGCATATCCATTAGTTGTGGTGACAAGGGAAGATATTTTAGAAGAGAATTTGCAGAAACAAATGCTTGTTGTTTTGATATGGATTTGTAATGCTGTATGAAGAGAGCATTTTTCTCATTTCTTTCAATTTTTGGAGAATTCTTAGTTCTCAATTTTATAGGCATAGCCAGAAAGAATTTAGGGTATTCTAAAAAAGTCTGATACAACCATGGAAAGTAAAGTAAAAAACGGGGTAGGGGAGTTTCAACGGATATAAATGCATAATTCAATCTTTTCCCACATTTAACATCAGAAAACACGTGGTTTTTTTTTTTTGCAGTGTCCTAATTGTTTGATTTAGAAAATATGATCGCTATAGCTGTAAAAATAATGTATTATAATTAATAATAATAACTATCTAAAATTTATATCTTGGGTTAGCATTTATTTGTCCATTTGGCAAATATTTTGAAGCACCTGCTGTGTGGTGGACTCTTTTCTAGGCCTTTGGGAATATATCGATACACGAACAATGATCCCTGCCATGCAGAAGCTTATATCGTAGTGGGTGCAGTTAGAAAGCAAACAATGACCATCGTAAATGCACAAATACGTGGAATATTTGGGAAGGATCAGTTATGGGAAAATAGAGCACAGTAAGGGATACCCACTGTGCTTGGTGGTAATGTTAGCAGTTGAAGCTGGCAGGGGAGCTAGGCATGTTCTCCTAGATCCTTAGGCAGGGTAAAATCCATATTTTATAGGTGTACAAAATAAATCCCAGGTTGGCCAAAATTCATATATACACACAAACTTATATCATAATATGTCTTGGTCAGGATGTACCCAGGAAGGAACGCTCCCACAGTGTTGATGAGACTGCCTCGTGGAGGGCAATAGGGCAGTATTTGTTGCCCTTGGTCATAACAACTCCACTTCCAAACTTCTGTGTCAGTCAGGACAGGCTGGGTTATTTTGTGGTAAAAGAACGCCAAAAGCTTAGCTCCTTATAGCAAAGAGACGTTTCTTTCTTACACATACCTATGTTCCCCAAAAGACCTGTCCCTCACAATATGGATGGATGTCATCAACATGTTGTTGAGTGCAAGAAGCCAGACATAAACGAGTGAACCGTGCACGTGGTAGGCAAACTTCTAAAATGGTGTACATACCTTCCCTAGTTATTCAGTCAAGCACGAATCTAGGTAATATGGTAAAGAAATTTTGCAGATTTCATTCAACGTCCATCAGTGACCCTTCAGATAGATCATGCAGGGGGGCGGGACCTCATTCGATATGAGCATGTTCTTTGCTGCTTGCAGAAGCGGAAGTCAGAGAGTAGAAGCACGAGGGAGATGGACAGAAGAGAAGTCCTCTGTTGCTGGCTTTCAGGCAGAGGAGGCCTCGTGGCAAGGAATGCATGGGGCCTCTGGTCGCTGAGAATGACTCCTGATCAACCAGCCAGCAAGAAAACAGGGGCCTCAGTCCCACAGCAACAAGGCAATGAATTCTGCCAGCAATCAGTGAGCTTAGAAGAGGAGCTTGAGTCCCGATGAGACCCAAGCCTGGATGATACCCCGATTTGAGGCCTTACAGGCTCTGAGAAGAGAGTCCGGCTGCACACACTGTGCCTGGACTTTTGATCTAAAGAAACTGTGAGATGATAGATTTGTGTTGTTTAAATCCATGGAGTTCGTGGTAATTTGTTACACGGCAATATGAAGGAAATACACTGTGTGATTCAATTTACATAAAGAACAAAAGCAGGCACAACTAATCTATGCTGATATAAGTCAGAATAGGGGCCACCATTGGGAGTTTCTTGATGGGGAAGGGGCACAAGAGGGGTTTTGGGGTAATGGTACAAGTGCTGGTTACATGTGTGTTCAGTATGTGAAAATTCATTAAGCTGTACACTTCTCCTGTGTTCACTTTTCCGTATGCATATTTCCATATGCACTCCAGTAAAATATTAAAATGTCCATTTTGTTTTCTCAAACCCACACAAAACAACATTGTGTGATTCTTTTGAAGATTTTATTTATTTATTTGAGAGAGAGGAAACGCGCATGAGCAGAAGGGGTTGTGGGGGAGAGGTATAGGGAGAGGGAGAAGCAGACTCCCCGCTGAGCAGGGACCCCCCCCCCTAACCTGTGGCACCATCCCAGGACCCCAGGATCATGACCTGAGCTGAAGGCAGATGCTTAACCAACTGAGCCACCCAGGCACCCCGACACTGTGTATTTTTATATTCATATGTGAACTTGCTTGCCAAAAAAGCCCCCCATCCCACAAAACAAACTAAAAACATTAATCACCCCAGGGGAAGAGAATGGGATTGTATGGAGGTCAAGAGAATTTCTGTGTTGTCTATGATATTTGAACAACTTTTATGGAGCTTTCAGTCATCAATTATTTGGGTAATTAAAAACACGAAGGCAGGAGAATAGTAAAATATCTGTATAGATCCAATGACTTATTGGAGCAGAGTGATTCTTGTCTGGAGCACATGGAGACGTTGCCCCAGGATCTGAAGGACACTAAGAAGGACTCAGCCCTCTCTCTTGCCTTGTTCAATGACAATGGCTGCCCTTTCTTGGATACCTCTTCTCTGCCAGGTCCTGGAAAAGGGGCTTCACATACATTATCTCTCTCATTTCTCACACATGTTCTCTGAGATAGTTAATGACTATCATCCCCGTCGTACAGAGGAGGAAACAGGCTCTGGAAGGCTACGTACTTGCTGAAAGCCACACAGCTAGGAAGGAGCAGAACTGAGATCCAAATCTCAGTCTGACTCTAGGGAGCTCGCTCTTTTCCAGACCATTGCCTGCTTCTGGTTATTAGGCTGGTAGAAGTCACCCTATTATGATTCATTCATTCATTTAAAGCTGAGCTTTGGGGAGGGGAATCGTCTGAGCCCCTCACACTGTGGTGGAAATGAGCGTTCCCCCATAGGTGTGCCGCAGGGCACTTGCAGGCATGGGTGAGGAGTCTGGGAGAGTGGAGTCGACAGAGAAAGGAAGACACTGTGTCCCAGATGGAGTCGGCTTGGACACGTCTCAAAGTTCCCCAGGGGTGGCTGTCTGCTTAGGGTGACTCAGTCTCCTCCCAGGGACATGGCTCAGCCTAGCTTCAAGCCACAGACTTTCTTATGTGGATTCCAGCTTGCTGTCAATATGGTCTCCCTGTGTAGACTATATCAATTACCTTGGGGCAAGCCCTGTAGACATGGAAAGTGGAAGCCAATCCCTGCACAGGAGATTCCAATCCTCAAGACACGTGGACCAAGCCATCCATCCAGTTGCAAGAGACTTACAATGGAGGCAGCTGATTCGAGCCTGGACTTGACTGGGAACGCACTAAATACCGGAGAGAGGGGGCCTGACCCCTGACCTGTGGCCTGGTCAGCAAAGGCGCTCAGGTTGCAGAGACAAAAGAGCAGCCCATAGCACTGACCAGGAGCCTTTGCCGCGGACTTCTGAGAAGGGAAAGGCAGGAAAAAGACCGGCTCAGAGCCCTCCTGTTGCTTTGGCTTTGGGCGGAGTTCTTACATTATTTTTCATGAAGAATGGTCCATAAGTATTCCTAAGAGGGACCCCCGCCTTCTCATTTCAGATCTGTTGTGGAGGTACAGGGGATGTGTGGGCCTGTGCACAATTCAGCTTGAATCTCCTGCCTTCGGTTTGTATGTAAGTATTAGGCTGCAAACTATGTATATAATAGAGCACAAAAGAGGTTGCGAGAATAAAAGAACATCTTTGTAGCGAATTTTTTACATCTTACAAATTCTCCCTCATGATTTGACCAAATCTGGCTCTATCCGCTATCAAGGATTTGATGAATTTAGTGTTGAATAAAAAATTTTTTCAGGTGATCTGCAGCATGAAATGTCTATTCTGAGGATGTCACACTGTGAGCATTTCAGTGGACGAGAAATCACATCAAGCCATATTTCCAGATCACGGCCAGCAAGGAAAATAGTCTTGTCCTGCGTTGCGGACTTGCGTCATCCTGGCCAATTATTATTGTCATTATTGTTAGTTTGCTACGGCATCCTAGTGTCTCAGGTGGCTTGAGATTTGTCCTTGATCAGAGGGCCAGAAACTGTTCATTTGGTAATTCATTATCTGGCTCTCTTCCAGAAAACTCTGGAACACCAAATGTCAGTTTCTGGTTCAACTTGTTACCAAACCGCTGGCATGATCTTGGAACTAGGGAAACATGTGGGGTGAAATGCAGAGTGTCTTTTATTTCACTCAAACTGTGTCTATCCTGCTCTCTCTTCTCCCTGCGAAAAGCAGCTTACTGACTAGGTCTACAAAATCAACTATTTGTTCTCCAGTGGGGTTGTGGATGTGGACACAGACTGTACTGTCCTTGTGAGGCCACACACTGCTCTCTTGATGAAAGACCCCACAATGTCATGTTCGTGCCGCCGCAGACTGAGGCTGGGATTTGCAGATGCGGAGGGCCAGGACACTTTTTATACAACTTCATTGACAAGGAGGGGACTGGGTGCATTGAGCACAAGGAAAAGCGATCACAACAGTTTCTGTCAGCCTAAGTTCCTCTTTCTGGGACCAAGACAAAAAGGAGGGGAGAGTGGATTGACTGGCTTATCTGGGCCCCTCCAGTGCTTGCTTCTCTGACCAGTTCAGCCCACTGTGGAAGGTCCTCTGAACTTTTGCCGCATTCAATGCAGTGCCACAGACTGGTCCGTCATTCGCTGCACTCGGGTTCATGTACGTTAGCTGGATGTCCTTGCACTGATGGCAAGTTCTCTGAGAATGTGGACCAGTCTCTGTTGGAGATATTGGGGTGCCTGGTAGGATATAATTAGAGGACAGCAAACATCTTTTTGGTCATAAACTGTCAGGTAAGGGGGAAACTAATAGCTCTTGAGCACCTACTCTGTGCCAGATCCTTCGTGAGGGGCCTTGCCATTACCTCATGTTGGCATGTGTGCTTGGGGGGACGATGCGAGTGGTCCGCAGAGGCCGCTCCACACAAGCTGTGCGCCCTTAGCCAAGTTCCTTCGCCCCTCAGAGACTCCGTTTCCTTATATATAAAGTGAGGGCAATAACAGCTGCCTCACCGAGTTGTTGGGAAGGTCCAGTCAGTGTCTGTGAAAGTATTTGGGAAACTGAGAAGCCTTAAACCAAATATTATTGTTATTGGGGACTATGGGGAATTTTTAAAAACGAAGAAGCCAAGGTTCCAGCCTTCCAGAAGTTATTGCTTGGTAGATTAGAAAAAGTGGCTTATGACATTTCCAAAAACAGTAACAGCATCCTATGGTGGGGGTGAGACCCCAAGGTTGGGTAGGTATTGAGTTGCCCAGCCAACAGTGACTCCATCTCCGCTTCCCTCTTTACCAACATTCAGGCTCTGGACCCCTGTCCTCTATCTCCTTCGGTGCTCACACAGCACGTGCGTGCACGTGCACGCAGCCACACGCAGGCGCACGCACGCACGCAGGTGCACGCATGCGTCCACACTACATAATCTCTCTCCGCCCAGCTCTGCCGCGTAGGGTGAGGATTATCGAAGCTCTTGGCGCTCGTTTTGGGACAGGATCTCTCCTACTCTGCGGCTCATGCGCAGACATGCCGGAGCTGGATGAGGCTCACTGGGGCGTCAGAGTTATTTCAGGCTGCGCGGTTAGACAGATTTGGGTTCAAGTCCCAGCTCTACTACTTCCAGCTGTGTGGCTGTAACTCTGAACCCCGGTTTACTTATCTATAAAATAAGTTCAACGGCTGTGACTACCTCATTGGGTTGCTGGGAATGGTAATTGAGAGAGGGCATGGAAAGTGTTTAGTCAAGTGCCCGGCACATAATAGGTGTTCAGTATGGGGGCTGTTCTTGGCATTGTTTCTAAGCGTTCTGGGGTCGACATACAGGGGACATCATCACAGCCAGCCCTCCGTGATCACCATGCAGAGCATAAGAGCTGGCATCTTGGACAACATGCTGCCTTCCCCTCAACCACCCCATTGCGTTCTAATGCTTCATTCAGCCCTACCAACCACGTTTTGTCTCTTTTCACTGGGGATTTGAATATTGCCTTCTGCTTCAGGTAAATCTTCTATAAGACCACAGCCATTAAGGTGACTTTCTTGAGTGGAGATGAGTGTGCAGAGTGTGTATTTTACCAAGTTTAACCCCCACCCCACGCTGCTCTAATGTTACAGCTTTCTTCATTTTAATGCTATTTGGTGAAATGTGGATTTTGAAAATAAGTGCATACAAAGGAAATCCTTTTACAGGTTTTGCTATCAAGCCCAGTTTAAGGGCTTTAGTAGCCTCTAGTCTGGCTCCGTCTTATGAAAAATTAATTTTCATTTAGTCTGTGACATGTGTGATTTCTCTAAACTAATTTTCCCTTTTCCTGGGTTATTCCCTGTCAAAGCTGTTTGAGTGACAAAGAAATCCTTTTCCTGAGAGCAACTTTGGCCTCAAGGCTAGCTTTCTTCAAATCCTTCATGGTGATCTGAGATATAATTTTTAGCCCTTTATTTTATTATTCAGAACTAGAACTCCCAGGGAAATCAGTCAGGAGATCAGCAATGGGTATGTTCTTCTCTTGCCAAGATCCCAGAGCACAGAAACAAGTGGGAGGTTGAGGGTCAGGCAAGGCTATTCTTGCCTTTTTATTATTATTATTATTATTAATTATTATTATTATTATCATTATTAAAAACTTCCTAGGGTTTTGGGTCAGCTGGAAGTCGGTTTTGACACTGTCCTCCAGTCCTTACCATCCAAGTCAGGAGAAGCCCAGAAAGCTTATTTGCACGTTTCTGTCTCACCCATACAATCTAAGGAAGTTTGCTCCTTGTTTAAGTCCTTCTGCGTTTTCAACGCAGCTACTAGCTGGAGGGTCATCTTTGGTAGTGCGTGTTCGAGGACACAAAGGCTAGAGAGTGGTGGCCGTCCCCAGCCCTTCCCATTAGCCAGCACATCTTAGATCACAGAAAGCTCCCGCTGGGGTGGGCCTTCAGGGTCATCCAATGCAGCCCCTCATTTTCCGAAGGTCAGCACTTAAATCCCAGAGATGGCAAGCAACTAGCCCAGGGTCACGCAGCGAGCCAGAGGCAGAACTGACACTCCAACGTCGTTTCCTTGGCATCGGGCTTGGTGCTCCTTCTACTCTGCCACTGTGAGCTGGTGCTGCCGGTCCAGGGTTCAGTGGATGGATGGACTCGCCCAGCTCTGGCTCCTGCAGGGTGAGCGCAAAACTGACCTTCTTTTTTGATCTGACTGCTGTGGTTTGACCAGCGGATCAAATCGAAACTGCTCTGGCCAGATCCAGTTAAGTTTGGAAGGGAACGGAGCTTAAAATTAGTGTCAGTAGTGTAGAGTGGGGCTGGCTCTCCATTCACCTCTCCACTCCCCTAGAACCCACTTCCATTCTCCCCCTCGGCATCCCAAGCATGTCCTCCGTGCCCTGTTATACAGCTAGCCTTGGAACAACTTGGGTTTGAGCTGGTCTGCTTATACGCACATTTTTTACACTACAGTACTGTAAATATATTTTCTCTTCCATCTAACTTTCTTCATAGCATTTGGTTTTCTCTAGCTTAATTTGTTGAACGAATACAGTATGATACATATAACAGGAGCAGCCGGCGGTCTCAACAGGTAGAGCAGGTGACCCTTGATCTCGGGGTTGTGAGTTTGAGCCACACGTTGGGTGTAGAGATTACCTTAAAAAACAAAATCTTTAAGAAAAATATGTATAACATACAAAATTGGTGTTGACCAACTGTTTATGTTATTGGTGAGGCTTCTTGGTCGATAGTAGGCTTTTAGGAGTTAAGTGTTGGGGGAGTTAAATGTTATATGTGGATTTTTGACTTCGTGGAGTTCAGCGCCTCTAACCCTCGTGTTGTTCAAGGGTCGACAACTGTATGTAGCATCTCATATTATGTAGTTCTTGGTATCTCATTGGAAGGATCATTCATTAAGGCTAAGTGTTGCTATCTTCCTCCTCCCTTATAAGTGTGTCTGGGGACGGGTCACGCGTACATGTCCCACCCCTCCATGTGATTAAATGGATCATAGGCTTTCCTCCTCCATGGGATATAGGCCAGGAGAACACTGGAGAGGTAAAGAGAGGTAGGGGAAGAAAAAGGAACATATAAAGAAATGGGATGGGGCGGCAAAGCCAGCCCGGGTCACCATTAGGCCTATCGTCCACCACCCAGAGCCAGTCATTAAATTTGTGTAGGTTGGGGCCCCTGGGTGGCTCAGGTGGTTAAGCGTCTGCCTTTACTTCAGGTCACCATCCCAGGGTCTTGGGATCAAGCCCGGAGGCAGGCCCCCTGCTCAGGGGGCGGCCTGCTTTTCCCTCTTCCTCTGCTCCCCTCCCCCTGCTTGTGCTCTTTCTCTCTATCTATCCCAAATAAGTGAAATCTTTAAAAAAATGTTTTTAAATAAAAAAATAAACCTGTGTATGTTATTGTGGAAAATATAACAAAGAGTTCAGACCAAAGATACTCAGAGTTAAAAGGGAGGGGAAATGAACATTTACTGAAGATCCACTTTTCCAGAAACTAGACTATGTGCTCTCAATGGATCACAAGCCAGTGAGGTGGCTGCCATTAGTCCCATTTTCATGGATGACAAAACTGAGGCCCTGATTAAATCCCATAGCCACGTGCTCTCCAAATCTCTGCTCTCTCCTCGTTAATAAAAAGCTCACTTGAGATTGCATTCCTCTTTACTATACCCCTAAACCAGCTTCTTGAAGGTACCTGGTCAGGCTGTCTTATAAGAATGTAAACTGAGGCACAAAGAAGTAAAGTGACTGTCACAGGAGCTGAGTGGAGCCTGCTGCCTATGGATGGATGCCTATGGTTGCCAAGGCTTGGCTTCCCCAGCTTTGAAGGCCCTGCCTGCATGAACGGACTCTTCCACTCAGCAAGAAGTGGGAATTCCACCATTAGAGAAATAGTGGGGATCCCTTCTCGGGATGGGCATTCACTGGTTTGCATGCTCAGCGTCTCTGATGACCCCCCATCGGGTGCTTATCTGGCCTCTGCAGCATGCATTCATGTAGCAACCCGAATGCGTACACAGCACCCCGGCATTATCCTCCTCTTTTCATTCCTTTAGCCCCATGTTCTGTAAGGCTAAACAAAGAAAACTCAGTATTTTGTTGGGAGGGGGATAGGCTGGCTGTTGACAGTGATGCATCCAGCACACCCAACCTGTTTATGATATCAGAGCTTAGATTTCAGAACGGCTCGTTCGGTAAGTACTGCTGTTCACTCAGTTCGGAGAGACGCATACAAACAGAAACAAACTGACTTGATAGTTTGCATGCCTTCAATCTTTGTGACAAACATCGCTTATTATTGAGAGTATGAACGTTTTTGAAAAAAATGAGAGACAGCTGGAAAGACAGGGCGGAAGAGAATGCTCAGGATAAGGGGGAAAGCACATTTCCTTAGTGTTTTATGCTCTCTATAAAGAATGCCAGTGCTTTCTTTGACAGGAAAATTTCACTGTTTCTGTTCTAATTTGAACAGGGGACCCTGCTGTCACCCGTGTAACACAGGCCCAGAACAAGGCCAACTGCTGATTGCCTGGTGGGACCTAACAACTAGATGGAAGGAATCAAGGACCTCCCCTCGACGAGGCACTGAGGGTTTGGCAGCACCTTGGCCCTTTGAGGAAGACCAGAAATCACGTGACTTAGAAGGCAGAAGCAGAAAAATGCCCTTTGAATCACAACATCGACTTAGCCTTCTTACAAACAGGGAGCTGAGTCCAGGAGCCAGCAAGTGGCTGCCTCACCTTGAGTGGCAGAGCCGTGACAAGAACCCAGGTCCCTGGACTCCCGGGCCCGTGTTCTGCCAATTCTCCCTGCTGCCCTCTCCGACACCAGCAACCAAACGGATGTCTGGAAGCGCACTGCTTAGTATGCAAGCCAGGCTGACTTTTATGCTCCCAGAATCCTCAACCTTTTGTGGAAACCGTGGAAAGACAGTCGTAGAAAAATAATGAAAAGCAAAGCACACTGTGGAGTCAACCAGGAGCCCGGCTCAGTCAGCAGAGTCCTCCTCACCTTCCGAGTACCGAATCCCAAATATATGCACACACGTAGAAACTCAGGCCGGTTTAAGGAACACTGAGAGGCCAAACTGAAGACCCGATAATAACCGAGCCAGTTCTCTTCCTCTTTGCCCGGCTCCTCCGCGCCCCTGCCTGGAGCTCTAAAACAGGGCTGATTCCAGAGTATTAGGGTCTTTGTTATTCAGTTCCTGAGAGGAACCAGCTTCTGGGAGGTGGGCCCAGCCCAGGACTGCAAGAGGCCTTGGAACTTCCTGCCGAGGCCCAGGCCTGGCCTCAGCAGAACACGGCTCAGGGGACACACACAGGAAGATTTCCCTCTTCTGAGCAGGGAGGCTCTTCGACCCAGGAGGGGTCCTCTGAGACTTGTGGGGCCCCCTGCTCCCCTCAAGGCACTTCCTTCCACTTCCAGGAGCCCTGATACATGAAGAGAGATTCATTTCTTTTTCTTACAGCGTGAGGTGGGTGGAGGAAAGGCTTGTACACGCAAACACCCTCTAGCGAGTATTGTGTGGACTCGTCACTAGATCTCTGAGACTGGGCTTTCTGGCACCATCCTGTCCCTCCTTTTGCTGTGCAACTACCCATCTGACTGCCTCTTTCCCCGAGAGTCAGAGTGCTAAGTGTGTGCGTGTGTTTCTTTGCATGACCTCAAAGAGTAAATCCTGATTTTCCCCAGCACTGGTTACTTTCCTTCCCTGCATCTCTACCCGAGGCACTTGCCCTGGTTCCAATCCCAGAAACTCCAAGTAGTTGCTGGGGGCATGAATGTGTGACCCACCCATTCCAGAACTGTTTTCCCACTGACCCACAGAATGCCATTGTGAGGGTGTGAGGGCAGAGGGTTCGTCGTATGGCACTGCGAGGAGAGCCACCTACTGGCCCGAAGAGGCTGACGGCTGTGGATGGCCAAAGAGAAAAGGTGGGGACAGCTGTCAAGCTGACCAGGGTTTCTCACTCTTCTGGCTCCCACCCTCACCCATCCTCAGGGGGAGCAGGCAGGTCTCATAAGCCTAGTGGAGGGGAGCCCAGGAGCTCTTTGGGAAGCCAAGATGTCTGCCTTGTAAGTTGCTGCGTCTGGCTCCATACACAATTTCATCGGTTAGAATGTCCCCCTGGAGCCCTAGGACAGATGGAATGCCTGAAATGTAGGATTCCCCCAAACCCGTCCTGCCTGGAGCCAGCCAAAGGTCCCCCACTGTGCCCGGTCCATTGGGGGCATATGGAAGTCCAGCCAGGAGTGAAGAAGTATAGGGGGAGGTAAGGGCAGGGGGCACAGCTGCGAGATTGCCCAAGAAGGATTCCTTCCTTAATTGGCCTGTGACTGACTCAGTGGGCACATCCGAGCTTCGGGCAGCAGGTAAACACAGCAGGTAAAATGGCCCGAGGGTCATCCTCACAGTGACCCAGACGGATAAAAAGGAGTAATGAGTCCTATTTTACAGAAGAGGACACTGAGGCTCAGGAAGGGCTAGTGATTATCTCAGGGCTGCCCAGCAAGGATGTGATAGATTCTCAGACCAGTGTTTGCTCTTCCCTGCACAGAGGGATCAAATGTTCCGAGGGAGATACTGGGAGAGCCTGTCCCTGAGGGACTTGCGCCCACCCCCGTACTTGTCTCACTGCCACCCCCTCAGCCCCGACAGTGCTGCTTTGAAACATTGCTGCCACCTGTGCCCCCTCTGCTGCGGTGGGGCTCGATGGCAGAAACTTCAGTTCCTGATCGATAGCAAGCCCCACCTGATCAATCAGATAGGAACAGTCTGAGTCCTGAGTCCCTGGGGACCTTGTCCTGAAGGGACATCCCCTCTTTCCTGGCTCATCCTTACATCTGTGGTCCCTACAGCCAAAAAGAGCCTTTTCACACCAGGGCTTGAGGGATGGTCTGCACCTATTTATGAGAGGAGCTGGTGTCAGGGTCAGGGGATGGGTTGGATGGTGCCTGGTTTTCCGGGTCCAAACCCCGGGGTTCTGCTGTGTGACCCTGGGCAAACGTCTTTCCCTCTCTGGGCTTCGGTTTCCTCATTCACCACATCTTGGATTCGAATGCCCCACTCTAATGTAGTATTTAGTCATGTATCTTTCCTTCACTAAACCGTATAGGAGTGAATCCTTCCTGTAGGCACGGGGCTGGATGCCAGGGATTCAGCAAGAAGAGAGGAGTAAGGGTGAGTCTGCTCTGAAAAAGCTCAGGTTCCCATTCTGTAACGTTTTTTTCTTTTTGGTTTTTTTCTTTTCTTTTTTTTTTTTTTTTGCTCATGCTTTTCCTTCATGCTGACTTACCTTTTCAGAAAATGCCCCCGCTTCCGCTGGAGAATGGAAATTGGCAAAGAGAGAGGGAAAAGGTCCAATTTGCGCCTTTGCTATTTTAGGGGAGGTTGAAATTACCAGCCAAAGTGGAGTGATGCGCTCACTGGAGTGACCTCCCTTCCCCAAGACAGAAGAAAACCGAGGTCCTCTGCTTGTGAAGTGGCTCGAGCTCTTAGGCGTGAGGCATTATTACATAAATTCAAGCTCGCTGCCGATCCTTAGTACCCTGAGTTGCCTGAAGGGGGGAATGGCACTGCCTGCGTGTGCAGCCCGGGCGCTCCGGCCGCCGATGCAACCGGAGCGAAGAGCGCCCGCCCGCACCACCTGTCCCCGCCGGCATTCCAGAGTAGAGGCCGAATTGGCAGCAAGCCGGCCCGGATCAGTCGCCGCCTCAGTCCGCACGGGCCCTCCTAGGGGTGTGTCTCGCGGCCTCAACTCCCAGCCGCTCCTGGACGAGCCCCTAAAGGCGTCTTCCTCCCTGGCGGGAGCCGTGCGCACCCCTCTCTTCGCGCTGTTGCCCCGAGGCCGCCGCAGGCGGATGCACGACCTCAGGAGACGCTGGGACCTGGGCTCCCTCTGCCGGGCCCTGCTGACTCGGGGCCTGGCCGCCCTGGGCCACTCGCTGAAGCACGTGCTCGGTGCGATCTTCTCCAAGATTTTCGGCCCCCTAGCCAGGTATGTTTTAGGCGAAAGCGGGATTCGCGCTCCCGAGCCGGGGCGCGCAGAGCCGTGCGGGGAGGGAAGGCAGCCGCGAGGGGAAGGAAAGGGCGCAAAGTTCCAGCTGGCCGGTGGCGGCCGGGCTCTGGGGGCTCCGGAGGGGCGCTGCGCGCCTTTGGCCACGCTGCGGCTCCCTCCCCGCCGTTCCGCGGGCACCGGCAGCGCAGCGTCTCCGCTCGCTAGTCAGGCTGCCGGCAGACTCGTCCCCCCGGGGGAACTCCGAACGCCCGGCTCGGAGCTCACTCGAGGCGGCCTCCGAGGTGGGCAATCGGGCGCGGCCGAGAGCAGGGCTTCGGGGCGCACGGGGAGGGAGCCCGCGAGTCGGGCAGGCGGCGGCGTGCGCGCCCAGGGGACTGGGGGCACAAGCGCCGGGGAGAGTCCGGTGGGCGAAGCGGGATGGGGATGCGAGGTACCGAGAGTGGAGCGGGACGCGCGGGGGCTTGGACCGGGGGGGTGTGAGTTGGGGAGTGGGGCGACCGGGCCAGGCGGCGTTCCGTGTGGACGAGACCCCGCGACGCGGCTCCGGAGAGCTCCGGCGGGGGGGAAAGGGCAGGCGGCCAGCGGGAAGGAGTCGGGGGGAGGGGGGTGTGCGGCAGGAGCCACAGCGCTGAGCCTGCCGGGAAGGAAGGAAGCGGGGAAGGGCGCCGCCGCCGCCGCCGCCGCCGTGGAGTACTCGGTGTGGAGGGGAGGGGAAAAGGGGCGCAACGGCGGCGCCGGGGGTGGGGGCGGTGCGGGCGCACGGCGAGCGCGGGCTGAGCTGCGGGATTGACGTAACGAGCTTGGGTTTCCCCCAGCGTCGGGAACATGGATGAGAAATCCAACAAGCTGCTGCTGGCTTTGGTGATGCTCTTCCTATTTGCGGTGATCGTCCTCCAGTACGTGTGCCCCGGCACAGAATGCCAGCTCCTTCGCCTGCAGGCATTCAGCTCCCCGATGCCGGACCCGTACCGCTCGGAGGATGAGAGCTCCGCCAGGTTCGTGCCCCGTTACAATTTCAGCCGCGGCGACCTCCTGCGCAAGGTAGACTTCGACATCAAGGGCGATGACCTGATCGTGTTCCTGCACATTCAGAAGACCGGAGGCACCACTTTCGGCCGCCACCTGGTGCGCAACATCCAGCTGGAGCAGCCGTGCGAGTGCCGCGTGGGTCAGAAGAAATGCACTTGCCACCGGCCGGGTAAGCGGGAGACCTGGCTCTTCTCCAGGTTCTCCACGGGCTGGAGCTGCGGGCTGCACGCCGACTGGACCGAGCTCACCAGCTGCGTGCCCGCCGTGGTGGACGGCAAGCGCGACGCCAGACTGAGACCGTCCAGGTGAGTGCGCCGCGCGCGCGGCCGAGCGGGGCCCTGGAGCGCGGGAGCGGACCTGGGCCTGGGCGGGTGGAGGGCGGGGAGGCGCGGCTGGCCGCTGCC
>NC_048238.1:95321915-95326866 GCF_002007445.2 Ailuropoda melanoleuca | reverse complement strand
GGGCGGGTGGAGGGCGGGGAGGCGCGGCTGGCCGCTGCCGGCGCCCCGTGCGCACCTCTGTGCCCGGCGGGTGCGCCCGGACTGGGCGGGCGCCAGACTCCTTGGCGCGCAAGCTCACGGCGCCGTGGCGGCCGCAGGAAGCCTGTCCGCTGCGGCCCGGGACGGCTCTTCAGCCTGTCGGCGGGTTGGCCTGCTGGGTGGCTGGGAGTGCGTGCGGGGGGAGTGGCCGGGAGGCCCCGAACGAGCGCCACCCTGGCCACCGCCGGGACCGGGTACCGCACGCGTACTCCGCACTGAACCAGTCTCTGTGTGGGAGGTCCCTGAGCCCCTCCTGGCTTCTGTCTTCTTTTCTCTGCACCCCGGTTCCGAAGCCTTCTTTCTGCCCTCTCTTCCTTTTCCCGGGCTCGCATTCTCCCCCCGCCCACCTCCTTTTCTCACTTCCTCTATCTGCCTTTCTCTCTTTCTCTTGCTCCCGTACTTGTCGGTCGTTAGCCACTCGCTCTTGCCTTCTCCCTCGCTCTCACATTGCTTCTCACTCTTTCTTTTACCCTTTCTGATTTTTCTCTTTTTGCTTGACTTTTGCCACTGTCCTCCTTTCTGTCCTCTGGCTCTGCTCTCCCTGAGCGAGTGGGTGTCCCTCTGCCGCTGTCTGGGGACGCCGGGAAAGAGCTGGTGGGACCCAGCTTACGCCCCCCCCCACTACTGGCTGCCCTCGGAGTATCCACAGCGCTTTGCGAGCGTGAGGGGCACCCTGCGTGCCGGACGCTGCTCTGACCCCCGTGTGGGGTTCGGTCTTGAGAAACCTCTCCAGATGTGCAAATCCTGAGCCCCAGCGCGGGCGGCCGGCAGCCCACACGCTGGGAACCCGGGGCTGATGTGGAAAATGGTGATTTATGAAGAGTCTTTAGCCAGTTGCATTTGAAGCTAGGGCATTTTCCTTCATGCAGCCGCAATGCCGGGTTGCTGGAGGTCAAGGAGTGCCATGAAAGGGGGAGGGGGAGAAGGGCGTGTTGCGCTGGAGTTGCGCTGGAGTTGCTCCAGCCAGGGCTCCCAATATGCCCCTGTCCCTAAAACAAATTTGGGCCAGGGCAAGCAGTCCCGGGAATGGACTGGATGAGTCTCATTGCCAGGGGGCCTCTGGAAGGGTCTTTGGACAGGCGAGGACACCGCTGTGCTCTCTGCCTCTCCATCAGGCGACCACAGGGGCCCTCGAGGGTGCTGTTTACAGCCGCTGCCTACCTGGACCCGCTCCCAACTCCTCCCCCCGCTGCCCTAACCGCTCCCCCCACCCACCAGGCAGGGTACTTTGTGCCTTGGACAAGGAGGTGCCTTGCAGAGGGCTCCTGGCATGCAATAGCTAGGGCTGTTTCTTCTTTTCAGACGCCTGCAAATGGAGCCTTCGGACTCTGCTCACCCGTGCTCACACACCTTTCCCTCACTTTACAGTGGCCTCTCTTGAATGCTGGGATTCTGGCAGAATCTGTTGAACGTTCTCTGCCTTTACAGTCCTAACCGATTTTCTTTCTTCTATCCTAAGAGAACCTTGGCTCCAGGAAGTTTGTTGCCTCAGTCCATTGTGAGAATTGTGTAAGTCACTGTCACCATAAGGGGTTTAGGAAGATCCCAAAGAATTTGGCAGTATTGACAATAATCTCACTTGCTGACGGAGATTGTGGGTGTAGAGCTCCACGGACACATGTGCCTTTGAAAATCCTTCTGGACGTGTAGGTCGGGGTGTGACGTGGTCTCTAAACACACCTTATAAATGTGGTCCCGATTATGTATTTGGTGGCCTCTATCCTCTGGCAGATACCCCCAGAAATTTTCCATAAGATAACCAGGACCCCTCAAAGGGTGGGTTCACCCTCACAGATGGACCCACATCGAAGCGACATTATCTGGCATGAAATGAGATGTTTCTTGGTTGTAAAAGGGTGTTACCACAGTGCCATCTAGTCTAATAGAAGAAGAACCACTTTTAGAGTCAGAGTTACTAGATCTTACACCATTTGCACAAATGAAATAAAATTTGCCAGAGAAACACATTGCCACCCCAAGGGCATCTTTTTATTTCATTAATGTCTACCCACCTCCAGAAATCTTCATCTGGAAGAATAGTGGTAGCTTGAGGGTTCCAGAATTTCCCGGGGTGTTGATACATCCCCGCCTTCAGGACCAGTTCATTGAGCTCTGATAACATAGAAGGGCGAAGGTATGCGTGAAGCGTGTGTGAGTTAGCATGTGTGTGTGAGTGCGTGTGTGGTGAAAATTGAGCCATGGGGGCAGCAGTGCCGCGTGGGGGTGAGGAGCCCTTCTGGGGACATGAGAGTCAACCATGCGGAGTTCCTGTGCGGAGTGGCCTTCTGGGCCAGCTGGTGGTCTGTGTGCTCCGCTGAACCGAGGGGAACGGCGGGCTCCGCCTGCTTGGCCTGGGAGTCCTGACACCTGGGCCTTCGCTCCAGGCGGGCCACGAACCAGCTGTGTGACCTTGGACCGGAGCCTCTCCAGGCCTTGTGTGTATGGAGTGTGCGTTCCAGGGTCTGACGAGCGTGCTTCCCCTTATCTCAGGTACTTTGCCGTATACTTGCAGTATCTTTCGGGAGAGGGTGGAGTGGGCAAAAGTATCCCCATTTATCAGATGAGAGTGAAGGTCAAAGGGGCTGCCGGACTTTCTCAAGGTCGTCGAGTTCTGGAGTGGCCCGGCAGGAATCTTGGTCCTGTTGGTCTGCTCTGTGGACTGCGCCTTGAACGGGGTCCTGGCCCCAAGCACAGTGACGTATTTCACGGTAGTAACGCTCACAGAGGGAGCCCTGCATAAACGCGAACCGGTAGTGTTACCACCTACATTGTCCCCCGTTTCAGGAATAATACACGTGTGAGTTTGGACCCAGGATCGGACCAGGGTTGCCACACGCCTGGGGAGGAGAAGAGATTTCTAGCTCCCTGAGGCTCTCTGCTCCCCGGGAGTGGGTGGGCGAGTGGGGTCTCATGGCTGGGTGGCAGACGGGCCTCTCACTGCCGTGTTGGACATTACCACACAGCTGTGCAGGATGGGAGCGCGCTTCGGGGCCTGGCGAATAAGCATCATCGGTAGGAGTGCTCGGCTGCAGCCAAGGGCCACCTTCTCAATCGCAGCCATCTATCCACATTACAGGGGGTGTGAGAGGCCGTCGTGGCTGTGAGCCAAGACCCTGAATCCTGCTCCCAGTGCTGCTTTGGCCATGCTTCCCTGCCTCCGCGGATGGCAGCGGGCTCGGGTGATATATAACCGCTGACTAGAAATGACTGTGAGCACGTTGCCTGGCGAGGACAAAGACAGAGAACGCTGGGCTGGCAAAAGGTTCAAGTTGTTTATTGAGAATAATATTTCTTAAAAAAAAAGAAAGAAACTAGAAATTGCATTTCATGCATCTGTCTGCCAATATGTTGTTTGGGGTCAGAGAAGGGTCCTGCTCATTCTAGGATTTCTAAGACCACTTTTTGAAAATGTATCCAAACAGTCTTGCTTACCAGCTGTTAAAACTCCCAAATTCTGCAGGCTTTTCTCAGGCCAGATTCCCTCTGTTTGTAGCCAGCTCCAGAGCACCACTCGTCTGTGGGAGGAATTCCGCATCGGGCACAGGGAATGTGCGTTGGCCTCATTTTTCTTTGCCAGGTACCGTACTGGCTGGCACACACAGGGGGCATGGGCCGGGTTCTGTGGCTGTCCAGGTCCAGGGCTCTGAGCAGGATACTCCTGTTGCATCCTAGACTTTCAGTGTCTCTGAATTTTCCAGCAGCCATACGGAAGAGTCATTAATTGTCATCTAAAATGCAGTAGGCTATCACTGACAGGAAAGGACTAAAAGGCATTTATGTGGAGAAAACAGCTCTCTTTTTCTTTCCCTTTCTTTTAAAAAGGTGGCTTTGTTTTGCACGAGCTCCATCCTCGCAGGAACCCCCTGGCCCCTGTGCCCACTCCCACCTCACGAGCCCACGCTCCCCCTCCCTCCTGTTTGGGATTTGGCGGTGAGGCGGGCTGTGGGCCACCGGGCTGTCACAGGCGCAGCTTCATGGCCCAGCGTGCGTTTCTTCAGCTGCCTTTGAGAGGAGCCGCTACACTGTCCCACCTGTTTCGCAGGAGAAGGGGAGGAACTCGCTGTCACATCTGTGGAACTTGAGCAGGATTCATTAGCATGGTCGCAGGGATGGCAGACGTGTTGTCGGAGTCCTGGCAGAACTCTCAGTTCTTGGGTGGATGCCTGGGTGGCTCAGTGGGTTAAGCGTCTGCCTTTGACTCAGGTCATGATCTCAGGGTCCTGGGATCGGGCCCTGCCCCTCTCCCTCTGCGCCCCCCCCACGCTCTCTCTCTCAAATAAATAAATAAAATAAAATTAAAAAACCTCTCAGTTCTCGGGGTAGTGTAAGAGGCTCTTCAGAATTAGCATTTCTCAATAGTAATTTTAGAGCAGTGGTGTTATGCGGCAAGAATGTCAGAGCTTGTCTTTTATAGATATCTGTCGTCAACTTCGGTAGTATAAAGTGACATTAAAGATTAGTCATCTTTCCCATCGTTATTCTTTAAACAAAATTTTGTGAAACTGCCCATTATCTTCCAGGGAAGGCACGTCATCCTCACTCTCACAGAGCTTACGGCAGAACAAAATAATTTGGTATTTTAGACATTTAATAAAGGAGGTGAATTTTGTTTGGAAATGATTTGAATATCAAGCATGTCTTTAAAATGTCACACCTTTACAAGAATATAGTGAAACAGAGAGAAAAGTCCATCTGTTTATGTGGAAGTTTATGTCTAATCAGCAAGCTCTGAAGAATCGTGACCTCTGCACAGTGCTAGTAGTTGGGGTCGATTAGAGGTGGGAGCAAGCCAGAAAAGCCAGAGTCATCGTCTTTGGCCTGAAGTCCATAAAGATTAGAGGGCAAAGTGCAGAACTGTGGGTCAGAGTGGGGG
>NC_048238.1:95309495-95321806 GCF_002007445.2 Ailuropoda melanoleuca | reverse complement strand
GGGGGTGGGGTGGGCGGGGGCTTGTGATTTGGGGCAGGTCCATCCCCCTCTGTAGAATGGGAGATTTAACCAAGATGCTTTCTCAGGCCCTTTCCTCCTTAAGGAATGAGGAACAGGCCAGAAAAAGGAGAGATGTATTCAGGAAGACGTCTGGGAATAGGTGGGCTTTATTTAGATGAAAAGAGGCATTGTGCGTGGGCATGGTATCCTCCTGGCATCGTGAGGTGCAGCGGCCTCACCTAGCCAGGGCTGGCCAGAGAAGGTCATGGTTGGGGAAGGGTGAGGGAGGTAGGTGGGGTGAGGCCTCATGGTCCAGATCCTGGGATAGCAATGAGGAGGTGGAACCCCCGGTGAGTAGGAGAAGCACTTGGATGGAAGGAATGTAAAAAACACAGAAGGAAATGAAGGCTGGAGTCCAGTTGAACACCCCTCTGATTTCTAGTCTGGAGTGGAGGTGGTACCAGCGGTCAGATCAGAGAGGTCGAGACGGGGACCTAGTTTGGGCGGGGTGGGCACTATACTAAAGAGCTGTGACTGGTCTATGTCGCCTGGATATGTCGTGGCCAGGGCTCATAGGGAAGGGAAAACCATTCCAGGGCAGATTAGGGCTTACTTGTATATGTGGGAGTCTGTGAACCCAGTTAATCTGCTTCCACAACTGGCATTATTATTTACATGATAGCTGCAATTCACATGTGGGACTCTTAGCCAAGGAGAAGGATGTTTGAAGAGAGGAAAAGATAGACAGTTATGATTGCATTAAAACGAGAACTGTTCATCTGTCAAAAAGTAGCCAAAATGAAAGGCATATTGTCAAACTGATGACAATAGGCACAACAAATAAAACAGACAAAAAGATGACATCTTTTCTGTATAAGGGACTCCTACAAATTGATTAGAAAAACAAAGGATAGGAACAGACAAGTTACAACAGGGGACCCACAACTAGTGTACAGATGTGGAAAAACCGTTTAGTCCCGCAGGGAATAAAGGACCGCAACTTTAAGTCATTAGGTGTAGGAAAACCTTTTTGCCTCTCTAATTAGCACTGATTAAAAAAAAAAACACCAAAAAATAAAAAAACCTCAACATACATCACCACCACCATGAATCCCATAATTCTCATACATTGTTAGTGGCCATGTAAATTTGAACGATTCTTTTGGAAATAAATTCGATAATATAAACAGAGAACATTAAAAATATATCTTTCTTTGACTCATAATTTCTTTTCCCGGATTTTACTGAAAACCATAATCCTATACATGATTTTCATCCACTCGCTCATTTATTTCTTCACTTTTTTTTTTAAAGATTTTATTTATTTATTTGACAGAGATAGAGACAGCCAGGGAGAGAGGGAACACAAGCAGGGGGAGTGGGAGAGGAAGAAGCAGGCTCATAGCAGAAGAGCCTGATGTGGGGCCCGATACCATAACGCCGGGATCACGCCCTGAGCCGAAGGCAGAAGCTTAACCGCTGTGCCACCCAGGCGCCCCTATTTCTTCACTTTTTAATTCAACAAATATTTGCTGAGTGTCCCCTATCATTGGGCTATGTGCTGGGGGCCCTGTTGTGGTTCCTGCCTTCATGGAGTGGGAAAGATAGACATGAAACCAACAATTAATGACTTAGAATTGTGAGAAATGCCACGAGGGGTAAGTATAGCGTGATCTAATGGTGCACTGGGAGGCTAGCTGGAGTTCTTTGTAAGTGCAACACGTTGGAAAAATCTGGACATCCACACAGAGGAGAATGGTTCAAGGAATCTCAGTACATCCACTTGAAGGATTATTAGAGAATCATTTAAATGTCTTTTCAGAGACTATGGAAAATTGCTAGTGATTTAAAGCTAAGGGAAAAAGAGATAGCCAATTATGGACCCAGTATAATAACTAGAGCTATGCTAGAGAGAGGGAGTGGGGAGAGGGAGAGACAGAGAGAGGCACACACACACAAAACATCTTCCCATCCCTCCAAATGTAAGTGTTAAAGACAAAGAATGAAAGAAAAATACCAGGATATTAGTAAATCAATTCATGATTTATTCTTATTCTTTTAAAAAAGATTTTATTCATTTATTTGGCAGAGAGCGCGTGCGTACAGGCACAAGCAGGGGGAGCAGCAGGCAGAGGCAGAGAGAGAAGCAGGCTCCCCACTGAGCAGGGAGCACAGTGATGCGGGGCTCAATCCCAACACCCCGGGATCATGACCTGAGCTGAAGGCAGATGCTTAACCACCTGAGCCACCCAGGTGCCCCGATTTATTCTTATTCTGCTCTGAAGATTTTGCATTTCCTTTATGAGTACGCACTACTTTTATAATAAAAGTAAACATTAACAGTTTTTAAAATGATGTTTTATCATGGCTGTGATAAATTATACTCATGTCAACTTTCTGGTTCCTGAAGACCATGGCTAGCTATTTCATTAACCTCTTGATATCCAGGGAGTTCTTTTTTTTAAGTTTTATTTATTTATTTGAGAGAGAGAGAGAGAGAGAGCATGCTAGCTAGCATGGGGAGAGGGGGAGAGGGAGGGGCAGAGAGAAGCAGACTCCCTGCTGAGCGGGGATGGGGGCAGGGCTTCATCCCAGGACCCTGAGAGCATGACCTGAGCCGAAGTCAGACTGACTGAGCCACCCAGGCGCCCCAGTATCTTAATGAGGAAAGCAGTCTCAGCTAAATAAACTCTCAGACTGAAAGGTGGAGGTGATAAGTCAGGAATCGACTGTTGATTTTTTTGGTTGAGCAGCTGTTATCATATGCCAAAGGAAGCATGGAACTCTTACACCAGTACATTATAGAGATAGTTGAGTATATTGCTAGTGTTTTTTCTCTTTTTAAAAGTTAAATGGGGGGCGCCTGGGTAGCGCAGTCATTAAGCGTCTGCCTTCGACTCAGGGCGTGATCCTGGCATTCCGGGATCGAGTCCCACATCAGGCTCCTCTGCTGGGAGCCTGCTTCTTCCTCTCCCACTCCCCCTGCTTGTGTTCCCTCTCTTGCTGGCTGTCTCTCTGTCACATAAATAAATAAAATCTTAAAAAAAAAGTTAAATGGAACAGGAAATTAACAATGGCACACAGTTGGAAGTAATAAGACTTGCTGGGCTGGGCCAGAGCCACCCAAGACAGCCTGGACTTTGAATATTCATGAGCCTCTTTCCAAGTGAGCGGACACCAGAGCGAATGGTCTGGCTAGAAAAGTCAAGCCTTGGGGCTCTTTCTAAACAGCCACCACCGAGAGCTTAGGTCAGTTGGTGCTTGTGTTGCCCTCCTTCTGGAAAGAAAGGGAGTTCACTCTGCTGGGGCGGCCTCCTCCCAGAGCGGTTTTCCTTCATAAGAGCATTGCCCCCAGTTAACTATAAATTAAATTATGCTTATAAATGAATTAATATACTTATGAATTAAATTTATAAATTATGCATTAAGTTGATCAGAGCACTTCATTCTTCAACTGCTCTGGGTATCTGAGGGGCTACTGGATATAGTGAGGTGCATAATCTGACTGTAGAAACTCGCTGAAACTCCATTCAAGGCACTAGTTATTTTGACAGTGTAAAGAACGTGCCTCACAGTGGAAAAGCTAATATTGCCATTTCATGACAAATAAAATATCTAGTCCCTGAGTTTGGGGGGGGGAAGTATGGGTGGGAATGTTCTCTTTTCCCTTAAAGCATAATGAAGTATCCAACTAGTGGTCTATATCTTCTAATACAAAGCCATTGTAAGCTTACAGAAATATTTGTCTAACTTTAGTAAAATATTTATTGGCAAAAGAGCTTTTCTAATTTTACTGGGTATTGGACTTCACAAATTATTCTGTTGGTCTTACTATATCCCATTTGTTATTTCTGCCATTTTGCCTCTAAGAACAGTGTTGAAGACTTTGACACATTTCAGAGCATTACACTAAATAAATCTGTCTTGCACATTCCACTGTGCTTTTTCTGGAATATAATAAATATTCAAATATAGGCACACTTGCAAATTCAAAATAAAATTCAATACATGCAAATTCTGCATAAATTTCATATTTATAACTTAGCAATAGTTACGAACTTGTTATCCTATGATATACATGTATCAAATAGGAGCTCATGGGAATTACCAATAAATATATTTTTCTGATTAAACTGTGGATTCTTTTTTAGTCACAATTTAAGCTTCAATTCTGGGATATATTATAAGGGAATAATTTGTACTTCATTTACTCTGAATTGTCAAGAATCATGTTCTTCCCCGATGTAAATGTCTGCAAAAAGGACTTCTTACTCAGTTTGATTGCTTTTTAAATTTTACTAGCAGAGATGCCCTAGTGAGCCTAAGAGAATTGGTCTGTTTCTTGTGAAGAGTTTAGTTCTAATGAATCACTTCCATGCACTTTTCTGAAGGAATGCAGAGCAATTGAAATGTGTAATGCATTGATTTACATCCTATGGATTAGGCCTGTGTGCACCATTCCTTGCATTAATTGACTTTCTCCCATGACTGTACTAATAAAGACAAGTCTTCAGTATAGTACCAGCTCCAATTCACTGATGGAGATCATTGGACTTTTGCTAACTTCCCACAGGAGAATGACTGCAAGCAAAGAGTGTTTAGAAATTGACTAGGGTGACCAGGTTACAGCCAGAAAACTCAGAGGTACTTTGAAAAGGTCCTTTGATCTTGGGCAGCCAGCTTCTCAGTTGTTATAATAAATAGAAATTGACTAAACTCACCAGTTGAAAGACACAGATTATCACGTTGAAGGAGAATACCAAATCCACCTACGTGCTGTGTATAAGAGACAAAGCTAACACGTAAGGATACAGGTAGGATTGGAATGGATATACTATGCAAATACTAACCAGAATGAAGTTGAAGTAGTCAAACTGACATCAGACAAATAGACTGAAGCAAAACCTTTATTGGATCAACAGGCTCACTGAATAATGGCAAAAAGTTCCACTTTTCAGATAGCACTTCTAAACTCATATGCACTTAATACCATCGTTTCAAAATATATAAAGCAAAAATTGACAGGGCTATAAGGACACCTGGTAAAATCTGCTAACCTCTTTCAGAAATGGACAGATGAAACAAACACAAAAATGGGTAAGGATACAGAAGATTTGGTTAACAAGCTCAGTGCAGTGGACCTGCACCCAAGTAGAAGAACGCACATTCTTCTCAAGCACATATGGAACGCTTGTAAAAATAGACCATATACTAAGCTGTAAAGTTAGTCTGGAAAAACTTCAGTGAGTAAATATCTTACAGACCATACGATCTGCTCATGCAGTGCTTAGTCACTGGATGTTGTAACCAGTCAGGCAGGAACAAGGGATCAGGCTCAATCTGAGTGCCTGAGAAGGAACGTTAGTAGTCGGATATATTTGGAAGCATTGCCAATCCTTCACCGACCACATCAGGTTTCCTAATTCACATGTAAGAGTGTAGAACTCCAAGACTTTGGCAAAGAGAAGTACTGGAAAGTGATGGTTTGACCCAGGTAGCTTGGCCTGACTTTCCCTGAAAACTATTAAGGTTTTGGGGTACTTATTAAGGCAGGCCCTCTGCCAGGGGCAGAGCATGTATTTTTCACATTTAATCCTCAAAACAACCCTGTAAGATAGATGTTTAAAAAACCCATTTAAAGATTAAAAAATAAACAACAGAGAATTGGGCCCAAATCTACCCACCCAGTCCATATTGGAGCTGGCAATTGAAATCAGCTGGGCCACATGGCCTGTCTGCTATGTTTTGATGTCCGCTAAATTTACAGATAAATCTCCAAAAAGCCTCTTCCCTTTTTTTGGCCGTGTCTACTATACAAGCTAAGTAAAATGGAGACCTGTTAACTGATTTTCTTTCAAAGCATCTTTTAGAAAGTTCAGTAAAAATTACCCTTTAATTCTGCAGCTCTTTTTGCCCCTTCTTAAATATTTAGATATCCAAGATACTGCAAATGCTTTTGACACCGATTTACACGGAAGAATGCCGTTTTAGGGGAAATAAAAGAAGAAAAGAGTTATGGGCTTAAAATAAGGTGTACACACTTGATAAGATTTGTAAGAGGCCAAAGCATTTTAGTCCTTCTGGAATGTTGGCAGTTGGTTCATTAGCAATGTCAGTTGCACTGCTCTGACCACAGCCTGTTTCTATAAATGACCACCGCTTTTTTTGCTGCATTTGGTCTGTGTAGACACAGCCTTTGGAGGGTAGTGTGAATGAGTTCAGCCAGATCAGTCCATATCGTCCTGAAACACAAGGAGCCAGTCAAATAAAGACACTTTCTCCAAAACCAAGGGACGAATCCTGAAGCCTGCTCTCATCCCCGGGGCTCTTCANCAGCCAGATCAGTCCATATCGTCCTGAAACACAAGGAGCCAGTCAAATAAAGACACTTTCTCCAAAACCAAGTGACGAATCCTGAAGCCTGCTCTCATCCCCGGGGCTCTTCAGAGAGGAGTCACCCTTCTCTCTCTTTTGGAAGAGGTGGCTTTGGAAAAGAGAATATGTAAATTAACATGGGCCCACCAGCCTGGCCGACATTAATGTGGTTGGCCAAGAAATTAGGTGGATGGCATTGGAAACATGGGAAAAAGACTCCCACGATAATCAGAGGCCAGCGTGACCTTGGAATGGTGGCCATTTCGGTGGATACCTCACTGCTGAGACTTTGCTAAGTAGAAGATTAACTGGCATGACATCCCGAAGGTTGGAAAACAGAGCCTATTTACTAGATACGCTAGAGGCAGGACTACTTACTATTTTCGTGATTGGCTTTGCTGAGGGTGGTACAGTATGTTCTAGGAGCGTAATAGGTCAACCTCAACTCATGAAAGCAATGTTGAAATGAAGCATATTGGGGTGAATTACACGTAGTAGGCTGTTTATGAAAAGTCACTTCAATGTGAATTTTAATGAACACGTAGAAACGATTTCACGCATAAGCACACCGTAAGATCAATGAAAGACAATTACTCTAAGATGTGACTATGGACCTGAATCAAGGTATTTTTCAAAATATTTTGCATTATTGAACAAAATGGCCTGTGCATATTTCTCCTTTTATGTAAAGATCCATGCTTAGCATTTACCACTCTTAGTTTGTTCTTTGTGACTTGGAAGCAAAGCAAAAGATAAAAAAGATATCATTTTAACATTAGTATAGCATTTTACAATCTTCTGGCAGCTTTTGTATTTATCACCATATGGGTGTACATTAAATCTGCATATCTCCCTCTCATTTATATGTTTATGAAGTTATAAAGATATATACATGTGCACACAAAGTAATTAAGCAAGTGATATGTGTTTGACAATGTTTGGTGACTTAATGCCAATTAGAAGGGGGTAAAAAAAACCCTTGCTTTTCTAATCCAATTGCTTCCATGCTTTTTGGTTTATGCACTTAAGGACAGAATCCATTTAAAGTACGGAAATTTGCATACATGCAGCTCTGAGTGAGACTTCTATTTATTCCAGATGGCCTTGAAAAATTATTACCGAGGGCCTTAGAGACCTGGATGTCATGAGATCCATTAGGATGAGATTGAAATCACACTTGGGTTTGCAGCAGTTTCTCCTGTATGAGAGGGGGTATACTTTTGACATGGGGGGAGCTAAAGGTATGTATGTGGCTTAGCTAGACTGTTGAGTGAAGCCAAATGAGCTCAGCTCATCTCAAGGAGGGAGTCCTGTGTCGCAGGCACCTCATCTACCCCTATTGTAGGGAAGTGGTTCATGATTTTCTAGAGTTCAGCTGAATGCTAAGAGAAAGGCTGCATATGGGATTTGCATGCATGGAAGTGAGCAGTTACATTGACAGTCTCTCCCCTTTTAAAAAATATGGATTGGATTGGAATGAGCGCGATTGTGATACTCCCCATTGAATGTCATTTTTTTTGTTTTGCTTTTCCAGCATGGTGATGTAACCACTATTCATTGCAGGCAGTTTATAGGTTCCAGTGTCTAGGGACAGGGTGTGAGGTCTCAGGTTGTGTTGGCTCAGAATATCTTCTCTAGGGAATGTCGTGGAGGTCAGGTTTCCATGATGACAGCAGACAGGCCAGGGACCACGAAAGTCCAGCTCTTCTAGTTTGCTGGAGCCTGACTCTGGGTTGCAGCTAGTTCTGGTTAACGGAGAGGAGCTCTTGTATGTAATGAGCCTGCTAAGATGGAGAGATCTGAGTGCCGCAAAGCCTGAGGTACGTGCAGCTCTGTTTTTTGGTTCTTGGTCTCCGAATTTGGCTTAGCACAAGAAACCTAGAAGGAAGAAGACGAATGTCCTCCCACAACTTCAAGCAGGTAGAAATATTCACGAAATGGTAGGAGTTCCAACTGAAATGTCAGAAGCTCAAGTTGGGTCTGGGGAAGAGAAATACCATTGAGGGAAAAAATTAATTAAATGGCAGGTTGCCTTTTAACGATTTAGACCTCCCTCTCCCAGGTGTAGCTGTGGGGACAGTCAGTTGCACCCACATTGGCTTCAGGGCTCTAGAGGGATGCAGTGGCGCTGTGCAAATTGCCAGCTTTAATAGTAACCACGTTGGTCTCTGGGCCACTGGGGGCTATCAACTTGGAATTCTGGGACACTGTGGTTCTGCTGGATTAGGGGTGAGAGCTGGTTTGGGGTGCCTCTGATGAGTCAGCATAATTCACTCAAGATTCATCCAAGCTGTTGCTTGTATTAACAATTCATTCTTTTTTTTATTGCTGAAGAATCTTTCATGGTAAGTATGAACCCGTTTGTTTAACCACTCACCTGTTGAAAGGGATCTGGGCTGATTCTAGTTTTTGGCTATCATGAATAAAGCTGCTATGAACATTCATGTATAGGGTTTTGTGGAATGATCCGTGTTCATTTCTCTAGGATAAATGTTCAAGAATGCAATTGTTGGGTCCTTTGGTAATTACGTGTTTAGTTTTATGAGGAACTGCCAAACTGCTTTTCAGAAGGACAATATATTGTTTCACATTCCCAGCAGCCATGCATGGGTGATAGAATTTCTCCCTATCCTTGCCAGCATTTGGTGTTGTCACCATTTTTTATTTTAACCATTCCGATAGGTGTGTAGTAATATCTCATTGTGGTTTTAATTTACCTTTCCCTGATGGCTGATGATGTTCAGCATCCTTTCACATGCTGACTAGCCGTCTGTGCATCCTCTTTGGTGGAATGCCTGTTCATGCTATTTGCTCATTTTCTGATGGGATTCTTTTTTCTTTAACTGTTGAGTTTTGAGTGTTATTTATATATTCTGTATATTAGTCAAATGTATTGTTTACAAATATTTTCTCTATGTCCGTAGCCTGCTTTTCATCTTCTTCATGTGGCATTTGACAGAGCAAAGTTTCCTTTTTTTTTTCTTTGAGAGACAGAGAGAGTGCACACGTGAGTGGGGAGGGGAGGACAGACGGAGAGGGAAAGAGAGAATCTTAAGTGGGCTCCACACCAAGTGTGGTCCCCAGTCGGGAGCGGGCTTGATCTCATGACCCTGAGAGCATGACCTGAACCGAAATCAAGAGTTGGCCGAGTAACCAACTGAGCCACCCAGTAGCCCAGGCACAGCAAAATTTCTAATTTTGTTGAGGTCCAATCTATCAATTTTTCCTTTTATGGATCATGATTTGGTGTCAAGTTTGAGAATTCTTTGGTTAGACCTAGATCTTGAAGGTTTTCTCCTGTGTTTTTTTCTAAAGATTTTATAGTTTTAACTTTTACTTTTAGATCTATGATACATTTTGAAGTTATTTTCTTATTTAGATACAGTTCATGCATCATAATATTCACCCTTTTAAAGCACACAGTCCAGTGGCTTTTAATATATTCAGAAAGCTGTGAGATCATCACCACTGGCAAATTCCACCTATTAGGAGTCACTGTCCACTCTTCCCTCTCCCCAGCCATCTTATGGATATGAAACGGCACCTTATTGTGGTTTTGATTTGCATTTTCCTCAAAGGTTATGATGTTGAGTGTCTTTTCACGTGTGTATTGCCCATTTGAATATCTTTTTTGGAGAAATGTCTATTCAGATCCTTTGCCATTATTAATTTTGTTTTTTCCCCTCTATAGTGTATTGAGTTAGGTGTTCTTTATAGAGTCTAGATACAAGTCTCCTATCAGATTTATGTATTGCAAGTATTTTCCTCTCATTTGGTCATCTCTTCATCATGTGCATTGAAGCCCAGAAGTTTTAAATTTTCATGAAATCCAATTTAACTATTCTTTGTTATGTCTCTTACAAAGGCTTTGCCTAACCTGAGACCTCAAAGATTTACCCCCATATTTCTTCTAAGAGTTTTATAGTTTTATCTCTTACAGTAAGGGCCATGAGCTATTTTGAGTTATTTTTTGTGCATATTGTAAGAAGGGGGCCCAACTTCATTATTCTCCACGTGGATATCGGTTGTCCTAGCATCGCTCGTTGAAAAGACTTTCTTCTTTATTGAATTGCCTTAGAACTTTTGTTGAAAATCAATTGACCATCAGTGTGTGGATTTACTTTTGGATTCTTAACTGTATTTTATTCATCTATATAGTCATTTAAAAAAAAGATTTTATTTTTAAGTCATCTCTACACCCAATGTGGGCCTCGAACTTTACAACCCCGAGATCAAGAGTCGCATGCTCCACCTACTGAGCCAGCCAGAAACCCCTCATTGTAGTTTTAAAGGATGGTTCTAATGTCCCCTCTTTCATTCCTGATTTTAGCAATTGAGTCTTTTATTTTCTTGGTCAGTCTAGGTTATGATTTGTCAATTTTGTTGATCTTTTCAAAGAACCAACTTTTGGCTTCATTGATTTTCTCCATTCTTTTCAACTCTCAATTCCCACTGCAATTTGTACTATTTCTTTTCTTCTGCTTGCTTTGGGTTTAGTGTGCTTTTTCTTTTCCAGTATCTTGTGGTGGAAAATTAAGTTATTGATTGAGATCTCTCTCTCTCTCTCTCTTTTTTTTTTTTACATTCACAGCTATAAAATATTCTCTAAGAGCTGCTTTGGTTGCATCCTGTAAGTTTTGGTATGTTTTGTCTTATTTTAATTTATCTCAAAGATTTCCTAATTTCCCTTGTGCTTTCTTCTTTGGACCACTGTTTATTTAAGAGTTCATTGTTTGATTCCCACATATTTATGAATTTCCCAAATATCCTCTTCAAATGATTTATAATGTCATTCTGCTGTGGTCAGAGAACATACACTGTGTGATTCAGTCTTTTAAAATATACCAAGAAGTGTTTTATGGCTTACCATATGGTCTGTACTAGGGATTGCTCTGTGTGCATTTGAGAAGACTGTCCTGTTGGTGGTGGAGTGTTCATAGATGACTGCTTAAGTCTGGGTTTATGTACTGCTCAAGACTTCTGTGGTCCTTGTTGCTGTTTTTCTACTCGTTCTAGCCATTATTGAAATTGGGGCATTGAAGTCTCTGGCTATTATTATTGAATTTTCTATTTCTCTTTCTAATTCTGGTTTTGCTTCATGTGTTTTTAGGCTCTGTTATTAACTGCATGTATATTTATGATTGTTATGTTTTCCTGATGCGTTGTTCCTTTTATCATTATAAAAATCCCTCCTTTATCTCTAGTAACATTTATTAAAGTCGATATTCTGTGATTAGTATAGTCACTAGTATAGTCATTCCATATTTCTTATGGTTCCTGTTTCCATTATATATGTCTTTTTCTCCTTTTTTGTTCAGATTATTTCTATCTTTGAATGTAATGCATGTTTCCTGTGAACAACATATAGTTGGATCTTGTTTATTTTAAATCCATCTGATGGTCTATGCCTTTTTTTTTTAAGTGATCTCTACACCCAATTATGGGGCTCAAACTCATGACCCAAGATCAAATTTGCCCTACTGACTGTGCCAGCCAGGCACCTTTTGATTGGATTGTTTCACCCATTAATTTTATTGATAGCTCAATCCATGTCTGTCATTTTATTTTATTTTTAAAAATGTTTTATGGTAAGTACAACATGCACTTAGACTTGATTCCAATACCTATGGAAGAATCAAATGTAGGCATTCTTTACACCATACTTTGTGAAATATTTTATAAAGCCCTCACACAATTTTTTTTAAAGATTTTATTTATTTATTCGACAGAGATGGAGACAGCCAGCGAGAGAGGGAACACAGCAGGGGGAGTGGGAGAGGAAGAAGCAGGCTCATAGCGGAGGAGCCTGATGTGGGGCTCGATCCTGTAACGCCGGGATCACGCCCTGAGCCGAAGGCAGACGCTTAACGGCTGTGCCACCCAGGCGCCCCTTCACACAATTTTTTAAATTCTGCATATCTCATATCTTTTTTTTT
>NC_048238.1:95152490-95300599 GCF_002007445.2 Ailuropoda melanoleuca | reverse complement strand
TTTTTTTTTTAAGTGATCTCTACACTCAATTATGGGGCTCAAACTCATGACCCAAGATCAAATTTGCCATACTGACTGTGCCAGCCAGGCATCTTTTGATTGGATTGTTTCACCCATTAATTTTATTGATAGCTCAATCTATGTCTGTCATTTTATTTTATTTTTAAAAATGTTTTATGGTAAGTACAACATGCACTTAGACTTGATTCCAATACCTATGGAAGAATCAAATGTAGGCATTCTTTACACCATACTTTGTGAAATATTTTATAAAGCCCTCACACAATTTTTTTTAAAGATTTTATTTATTTATTCGACAGAGATGGAGACAGCCAGCGAGAGAGGGAACACAGCAGGGGGAGTGGGAGAGGAAGAAGCTGGCTCATAGCGGAGGAGCCTGATGTGGGGCTCGATCCTGTAATGCCGGGATCACGCCCTGAGCCGAAGGCAGACGCTTAACCGCTGTGCCACCAGGCGCCCCTTCACACAATTTTTTAAATTCTGCATATCTCATATCTTTTTTTTTGCTGTTCCTCTTTTCCTTCTTCAACTGCTTTCTGCTGTATTAAGTGACTGTTTCCTAATATAACATTTTAATTCCTTTAATGATTTTGCACTGTAATTTGTGTTATNGGCTGTGCCACCCAGGCGCCCCTTCACACAATTTTTTAAATTCTGCATATCTCATATCTTTTTTTTTTTGCTGTTCCTCTTTTCCTTCTTCAACTGCTTTCTACTGTATTAAGTGACTGTTTCCTAATATAACATTTTAATTCCTTTAATGATTTTGCACTGTAATTTGTGTTATTTTTTTAGCGTATGCTCTAGGGCTTAATCTATACATTGTAACTTTTCAGAATCGACTTATTTATAATACATTATAGTTAGGAATGTTTCTAGAAATGTTTCCCTTAATCTATTCCTTCTTCTCCCTTTTTGTGCTGCCTTTGTTATAAAACTTACATCTATATTTTACAAAGCCAGCAATACGTTATTGTCCTTAAATATCAATAATTTAGAAGAATTCCACTGTTGTTGGGTGGAGTTCATTGGATCCTGCTGTTGGGTCAATGTTGATTAGGTCTTCTTGGTTGAAGGTATTGTGGAGATTTCGTATATCCTGGTTGATTTTCTGTCTAGTGTTTCTCTCAGTTGTTGAGAGAGAGGTGTTAAGAGTCCCCAATCATAATTGTAGATTTGTCTGTTTCTCCTTTCAGTTCCATCAGTATTGGCCCAATCATAATTGTAGATTTGTCTGTTTCTCCTTTCAGTTCCATCAGTATTGGCTTTGTATATTTTGCAGCTCTTTTGTTTGTTACAGGCAGATTTGGGATTGCTACGTGTTCTGGGTCAACTGACTCTTTTATCATTATGTAATATTCTCCCTTTGGTTTTGATTATTTTCTTTGTTCCAAGGTCTGTTTCATCGAACATGAACGTAGCCACTTAGGCTTTCTTCTGACTGAGCGCATGATATATCTTTCTTTCTACCTCTCAATGCCTTCTAATGCTTATTTTAATGTATCCATACATATCTATAATGACTTGGAGGAATAGAGAGAAATGTGTATCCTCCATCCTGCCCAGAACTGGACGTAGATATAGTTCATCTGTTTCTCTTTGCTCGAATGATCTGGGTTGGCTCTTTAAAGCATCAAGGCTGTGTGTTGCACACACCCGATTTTAGCACAGCAATCCCCTATTATTAAGTCAACTTCTCTGTACATTGAGCATTGTAGTGGCTCTGTTTTCTTTATTTCCAGGGATCAGACTCTTAAAGTGAAAACATTTTTTTTAAAGATTTTATTTATTTATTCGACAGAGATAGAGACAGCCAGTGAGAGAGGGAACACAAGCAGGGGGAGTGGGAGAGGAAGAAGCAGGCTCATAGCGGAGGAGCCTGATGTGGGGCTTGATCCCACAATGCTGGGATCATGCCCTGAGCCTAAGGCAGACGCCCAACCGCTGTGCCACCCAGGCGCCCCAAAGTGAAAACATTTTTAATTAAATATGCCCCCACCTCTTCTTATTTTGGTTGCATCCATCTCTCCTTTTCCTTTCCCTATGGTGGCGTTTGGTTTGGAGAGTTGGGATGATGTGGGATCTGGAAATTTCTGTCTGCTGCCACGAGCTCAGCATGAACAGAAACAAAAAACTGTCTGTCTCACGCTGAGATGTAGGACCGGTAACACGACATATTTTGACTAGGTTGGACTCTTTCTCATTAACTAATTCATTCAGTAGGTACCGAATGCCTCCTATGTGCCAGTTGGGATGACAGAGCTGGTGGTGCACTGACCTTGGAGCAGTCTCAGACTAGTGAGTAGCGACCAGTAAGCAAATAGGGTGATTGGCCCTGTCATCAAGCTGAGCGCACATTACTGTGAGGATGGAGATGAGGGCCCCTCAGAGACTCTGCTGATGGAGGTGAACCCCGGGCTGAGTCCCCAAGGCTCCACAGCCAGGCAGCACAAGTATAGGCGTAGCTGCAAGAGCATGTTGGGCTTGTACTTAGGGGCTGGGATGAGATCCGTGACCTCAGAACTAGGTAGAATCCAGGGCAGATGGAGCCTTGCAGGGCATGGGACATATTTGGGACTTTATCCTGAGCGCGCCATAAGATGGCATGGGGAGTCAGGCAGAGGAGTAACATCATCTGATTTGTGTTTTAATAGTTGCCTCAGCTGCTGTATGGAGAGGGGACAGGAGAGGGCTGAGAACACAGCAGGGAACCCAGTTAGAAGGCTGTGGAAGTCTAGGGCAGATGGGGTGGTGGCTGGGCTCGTGGAAAGGTGAATGGTTTCAGGAAGTATCTGGGAGGAAGAATAGAAAGAATGTGTGACTGAAAGGTGTGGATCATGGGGAGTGAGAGAGTGTTAATATCAGAATGTGTTGTTTCACTTAAAAGTAACTCTTTTAACCCATTTTCCCCTAATAACAAAGATCGTTAAGTTATTGGTGTCCATATGTCTGTGTTCTAAATCTCAGGCTAACCAAGGATTGATTCTGCCCAGATTTCCCCCTAATCTTATAGGAACACATTTGAGGGTATCTCTTGATTCAAACGTGCTTATGTAAAACCTAAAATGTATCAACTTTTATGATTTTGTAGTTATTGCTGCTCTTCGCTTTAGCTTGAAATGTTTTAAGGTCCCCAAACATTGGTATTATTTGAATCTTGCATATATTAATCAAAGCTTGCAATTATTAGTGCTTTCATTGTGTCCCGTAAATATTCTTGGTTTCCAACTTGAGCTGGATATATTGGGAAGAGACGAAGTTCAGATGTGCCATATCTGTAGGATTTTAAATATTTTAGCTTGCCTCTGATGATGTGGGACAGCTGAAGAACAGGGCTTTACCCAGTGATGAATTTTAACTGGGGAATAGTTATTGTAAGAAGTCTCGTCATCTTTGCAAGGTATTCAAACTAGTGTTGGATGCTTGAGGGGAAAATTACATTTTTTTTTGCTGAAATCCAGGCACTGCAAAAGTTTTATGGAGCCCTACAGACGTTTCCCGATGCCTAGAGATTTGTTTTCTTATTACACATTTGAGTAATCTATTTACAAATGCTGTTACATACTGGGGGGGCCTGTGGTGGATGGCAGTATCCCTTGAAGTAAAGTTTCCCAGCTTCCATTCCCAGCTCAGCACATTGACTCTGGACAAAGCCCCTAAACTGTTCTCTGCTTCAGTCTCCTTAATGGTGAAGTGGAAATTAACATGATCACTGAACTCACGAAGATGCAGGACTGGGGGGCACCTGGCTGGCTCAGTTAGTAGGACGTGTGACTCTTGATCTCGAGGCTGTGAGTTCAAGCCCCACATTGGGTGTAGAGATTACTGAAAAATAAAATCTTAAAAAAAAAGAGATGCAGGACTGATAATTAGATCATGCCTTAAAACCACTGTGAGTTCTATTGAGAAATACCTGGTTCTCAAGTAGTCTGTGGTTTTGTAAGTATCAATATGCTGTCAAGAAATGAATCACTGGGGGAACAAAATATGTAGACCAAATAGCAGGGGTTATTGACATCAGTAAACAGATGGAAAAGATGGTGTTAAAGGGAAGAGGAAAGTATTACTCTGCCAATAGAAGGGAGCCATTGAAATGCCTGTCTGATTTAGATAAGGCCCATGGCCTGGTGGCTTGAATGGCTTTTCCTCACTTGTTGGTAATGAATTGAATTTGGACGGGTGTGATAAATGGAGGCAACCAGCATTAGTGAGTATGGCGAGTGGAGAAAAGCCTTTTTAGCTGAGCCAAAGTGATACTCTCCAAATCCGCTGAGTGAGTTTATGAAAGAATGTTTAATTGTTAAAATGCTGCTGCTGTTTAAGTCTACAGCTTTCTGACTTTACTCTTTTCAGAGATTTGACCTGTAAGGCAGCTGATGGAAATGATTGCTCGTCAGCCTCTGAGCCAAATGATTCATTCCATAAAATATTCTGCCTCCTACCTCCAAGCACATGATTTGAATGAGAGAAGCCCTCAGGTCCTAAGTAATTGACATGTCTGGGGCAGCTGGGTGGTGCAGTCGTTAAGCATTTGCCTTCGGCTCGGGGCGTGATCCCCGAGTTCTGGGATCGAGCCCCATATCAGGCTCCTCTGCTGGGAGCATGCTTCTTCCTCTCCCACTCCCCCTGCTTGTGTTCCCTCTCTCGCTGGCCGTTCTCTCTGTCAAATAAATAAATAAAATCTTTAAAAAAAAAAGTAATTGACATGTCTGGCTGAAGGATGATGTGGGCTTCTCATTGGCTGAGTAACTTGAAGGGAGGTCCTCCCCATTGAACCCTAGCCTGCCCAGGTGGGGTCCTGACTGGCTCTTGAGCCCAGGAGGAATGTAAGAAGCTGAGCCATCTTTTGAATAGTGTACCAAACTTGTAGCCTGTGAATACCTCAAACATGGTACTCATCATGCTATAATATAATTGCCTTTTTAAAAATTTTGTTTCACCCGATGTGAGTTCTCTAAGGCCAGGAATTGTCTTTCATGTCTGTCTTCACAGAGCCATTGGCCGTGGTAGTCAGTTCATGTTTGTTGAATAAGCAAAATAACTTTCAATCATATCTCTAATCTTTCAAAAGCTAAATGCAGTCTTGTCTTTCACTGGGTGGCACCAGAGCCAGCTTTCCAAGGAACCTGAATGTTCTCTAAAGCATTCTCAAACTTTACTGTGCATGAGTCACCTTGGGATCTTGTTAAAATGCATATTCTGATTCACTATGTTTGGCCTAAGATTCTGCATTTTTAACAAGCTCCCAGGTGATGTTGATGCTATTGGTCTGTGTACTACACCTCAGGTAGCAAGGATTTAGACCCTGGTCTCTGCCTTATCTATAAAATTTAGTCCATCATCGAGTCTTATTGACCCTATCCCTTCTGTCCCAACTCTGACCACTCATCTCTATTCCTGTTGTCACCACTTTAGTGGGAGCCTTCCTCATTTTTTTGTGGGGGCTATGGCAATAGCTTTCATTTAATCTCCCCAACTCTGTCCCCTCCACTCCATTCTCTATACACAGCAGAACTAGTATGATGTTTCTCAAAACGCATTTCTGAACATATTCATCCTTGTAGCTTTCTATGTAGGATAAAGCAACAACCCCACCTATTGCTAGATTTGTCTTTATATTAGGTAGGAGCTGAGGCAGGGGCAAAACAATGTGAGGCTTGAGGAGGCTTAGAGTAGTGGTGGACCAGTCTTAGGGGCCAACTCATGCAGACAGGGCTGCCTACAGATGCTATTCTTTCCTTCCTTCCTTCCATCCATCCATCCATCCATCCATCCATCCATCCATCCATTCATTTGTTCATCCAGTCCATTAGCTAGCTGGTCAGGCACCCAACATGCTTAGACTGTTGGCTCTTGGACCAGACGGTCAGATAAGCGTCTTCACGTCATTTATGGTAAAACCCCAATAACTTGATATCCATTGTTTCAGATTCTCTGGCAATGAGACAGCTCAGTGTTTTCTAGTCAAAATATTTGCTGTTCTGGGCCCACTCAGTCCAAAATCCCCTGCTCACATTCTTTTTTTTTTTCATTTGAATTACTGAGGATTTTATTGTACACTGGATGGCGGTTTGTTACAAATCGCGTACCTAAAAGATTATCTGCCATTTCCTTCTTCGCTCCGATTTCTCTTGCTTTGCTTTCAGCCAGGGTTTGGTAGATGGTTAGCACGTGCACATGCTCAGTGACGTGCATGCCTTGCTGATACTGAAGCCTTCTGGGGATGGGGGGATAGGTTGTATCTGGTCCTGTCACAGCGCCTAGGCAACTGTGGCTACTGCACAGTGTCACGCTTTCAGGATTAGGCATTTGTTTTGGCCTTAACAAAGGAGCCCACCTGTGCTTGCTGAGACCTACTATATCTGGGATGGCCAGACTGTAGGAGGTGGGGAGATGAGGGCTATGAGGAAGGCATCCTATGTTTTTGGGGGATGGATGCGGGATCTATCTCAGGAATTCTTAGCTCCGTGCCACTTTCCAGTCTNAATTCTTAGCTCCGTGCCACTTTCCAGTCTTCAGCCAGAGCTACTCCCCACCCCCACCCCCACCCCGACTTCTGGACCGTGGCTGCATTCAGGGGAGAACATGAAGCCATGTTGACATTTGGTAGAACTTATTTTCTTCCCCCTTTAATTGAGCATCTCATCGCAGGGGTTGTTCTTTGTTCCCCTTTCCAGGGTTTTCTGTATGCTGACTAATGCTCACAGGTGGCTTTCTCTAGGGAGAAGTGCTGGGAAGATCAATCCAAGGAGATCTTAGAGGGTCAATCAGGTTTTCAAATGTGTTCAGGCAGCTTCTGTTTTGTTCGGTGAGACGAAGTGCTTCTGAGGACAGAAATTTGCCCATGAAGTACGTCCGGGACGGCAGCAGGGCAATCAGGCCCGCCCGGGTTGGCTGTCTTGCAGCCCGAGCGTCCGGTTCTGCTTAGATTTCAAATGACTGTTGAAAACTCAAGAGTGAGGGGGAAGTGAAGTGCCTTTGACTTGAAGGAATTTGCTAATGGAAGATCAAAGTTGTAAAAACGGTACCTTCCCGTGCATTATGGGAGGGCTGGGGAGAGGACGGTGGGAGGGGGACACCTCACAAAATCCCCCTCTTCAGTCATTTCACATTTCTTTAGTTTTTCAGCTCCCATAGGGCTTAAGAAATAACCAACCTGAAACCTGGATCGTATTTCAGGAAAAACTTCAGAGGGTGTGGTTAAGGCTTTTAGAACTCAGGGCTTCTGATCTCCGGGTTCTTAGAAGTCCCGCTGTGAAAATTTTATCATGGAAACTGACTCCTTCAGAATAGAGTTTGTAGGACCCTAGTGTAGCAAATTGGAAAACCACATCTCGCTTTTTCTCCTCGATGATGACATTAACTGTGGTCATGCCTGGAGGGTGAAGTGAATATTCTAGCCACTGGGGTTAAGAGGTTGGCCGGCCTTTATGTAGTGACCTTAGTGACCTTTGGTCCTAGGTCCCACGGGGGTCTAGTCGGCTAGCTATGAACGCTGGGGGATTGGCCAGAGGCATCCCTTCCCTGTTCTACACATCTGGAAGACTCCTTGCCACTGCCCAGCCAGGAAAAGCAAGTTATTTCCACAATCCCTTAAAGAAAACATAATTAGGAAGATAATTTTGTAAAACATCACCAAACATGGTCCACCAACCAGTATGAATTATGCCGTCATTATATCCTTTTCTAGACAGTTCTTGACATCCGTTCCCCTCTGTCAGCATAAAAACGAAGGACTGACTGCATCAAGAAGTCGCGTGGGCCTACGGTCAATCTGAAGGTCAGATAGGACTAGTGAGCAACGTTTCCTTGCCTTCAGCAGGCCGTTTGTTTTGACAAACAAATGACCTTGTCATTTGCATCCAGAAGAGGGACCACGAAACTTAGGGTGAGTGTTTGGCTGGCTGTCAGCACGAGGTGGGGCTCTTTTCAGAGCAAACAGGGCGGCCAGAGACGCTTCACTGAAGGCCACCCAATGAGAGAGACCATGTCTTACCTGATCAGATTCCAAGGAGGTCGCAGATGGGCTCCAGTTGAGCTGTACTTCTGAAGGCTTTCTTCAGGGTGTGCGGGGGAAAGGCCTCCTAGCTGGAAAATCATGGCTGTTTGTGGCCTGGTTAAAAAAATCACTGGCTCTCAGCACCAAGTGTCCTAGGCTTTCAGGTTCCGCGCCAGCATCGTGCCTCGGCTGTCGAGCTGCCAGGGCCGTCGATGTGTCCTGTCATCTGGCTCTTCCAGAATGGACAGTCTGGACAATCTTCAGAGCTCCCGATGATTTCAAAGGGGGGGGGATACAGACCTAAGAAATTAAGCCCTCCACTCCTGGCAGAGAGAGTGGCATGAGTCCTGAGGAAGCAGTTCACATCCTAACTCTGCCAGTTGCTAGCTAGGCGGCTTTGGGCAGTTGTGCTCCTTGTTTGATTTTCAGTTTGCTCCTGAGACGGGGAAGGGACAGTGCCTGCCTTCTCTACCTCTTGGGCTTGTGTTGAGGTATCAGAGGAGGTCATGGATGCAAAAGAGCTTTGCACACAGGAAAGGCCTTCCCCATTTGCCCGTGGCGAGGCTGACCCAGGACTCTGCTAAAACTTTTCTTACCTTAACGCTGAAAGAGTGTCCATGGGGCTCCGTCTCATCAGTGAGGGCTCAAATAAGAGGTGTGTGTTTTTGGAGAAGTCATCTTGGGAGGACCCAGCATTTCCAACTATGTAGAGGGGGTTTTAAACTTTTGGGAACCCCCTCCTTGAGAATGGCCCTCAGAACCGGTCTTTTTCGGCACAAAGGAAACCTCTTCCGACACGGTCACTCGCTGGATATGCTTGGACCTGACCACCATTTCTAATAGTTACGTATGGTATTCAAACCCCGGAATGTCAGATTTCCAATGCCCCTTAGAAACATTCTGGTCCAGTGGTTTTCAAACTATATTCCCCTTGGATTCTAACTGTTTGGAGAAGGGACATGAAGGTTGGGGGATCTCCAAAGCATCATCTCTCTTTGATGCTAAGATGTCATTAGTTGTAGTTGATATCAATTTACTATCAGCACTTCGGGAATATTAAAAGAATGGACACCATCCTTCTAAGACCCATCCTATTTTAAATGGGAACTATGACTAAATACAGTGTAGCTTAAAATGAAGAAGGTGTAATGATTTCTGCTAAACAGTGAAAGTTTACATCATTGGAAAGGCATCGTTTCTTCACTCTGCTTCCTCTGTTGGGCTCGCAGATACGGTTTCGTGTGACAGATTTCTGCTCCTACAAAATGTGAAAATGGACCTAATCCAGCCTGCTGCTTCTGCAGAGGTCCAGAGATGAGAGGGTCATATAGTTAGTTCGCTGCAAGGCTGAGACTAGAACTTGGGCCTCTCGAGTGCTAAGCAAATTCTCTTTACCTTGTCCTTATGCCTCTTGTCCACAGCCATATTTCATCTTGCTGGGACATCATCTCACTGCTGAAGCAGCTCGACTACGTGAGGGGGATTGAATCACCAGGATCACTAGGCGATTTTGCCTGCCAATTGTTGCCATAGCCCGAGCCCTGAGGACTGCCTTATGCGGAGCCCTGGTGTTTATGGCAACAGAGAGAGCCGAGGGTCACCAGCGGGCTCATGGCCAATGGTAGTGCTTTCTGTACTACCAGTGGGAGCACCAGGCTCCTCCCGAAGGGCAAGGCTGACAACGGTCCAGTGACTAATGTGAGGATTAGTTGTAGCTTTGGGTAATCTGTCTCCAGTTCAGGCTGGTTACGGGAGAGCCTCAAGGACTCATTGCACTTGGCTGCTTCTCCGTCTGCTGTAATTTTCCCTTTTCAAGTACATCTCTCTTTCTAAAAATTGGATGAGACATTGTTATTTTTCGAAAGTTGATCATTTTTTTTAAGCTGGCATAGAAATATATATAAATGTTAACACTTGGGGAAAAAAAATGTAACGGGAAGGAAGAAAACCCCCGCGAACTTGTTTGGTCCCCTCTGTGAGTGGAGTTGGTGTCAGCAGGCCCTTTGGATGTCCATCGAGGTGCAGAAGACAAAGATTCGGTCCCACCGAGAAATTGAACCTTCTTCTCAGTGCTGGCCCTGGGCCATGGCCAGTATTGGTGAGTTGGCTACCTGGAAAATGCCCCTCCTGTGAGTTTCCCTTTTGTGGCTGAGTAGAAAGTTTCCATCTAGAGAACTCTACGATGTTAATTTCACTTGGTGTAAGGGGGAGAAAAGCCAAGCACAGGATCGTTAAGTAAACCACTCTGCAAACATTAGCCATCCGCAATAACTTTTGGTGGTTCGGCTGAAATTTTACAGAGTGTGATTTCCCTCAGTTCTGAACAGAGACCAGCTTCAGAGCTGGAAGCGGATTACATGATGTGGTGCTTGTCAGATGGGGGCCCGGCTTCGGCTTGCTCGGGTGGGTTTATCAGGGTGGTAATTGTCAGTGGATTCCGTAACTCCCTGGTCAACTGAGGCATTCGTATGTGGGTTGTTAAAGCGATGAGATCATCCAGAAAGCACCCTGTCAGGGAAGTAACGTTAGCAATGTGATGGCACCTTAATCATCGTTCTCTCCCTTTGGGAGAGCAGAATGGGGGTAAACTTAAAGGTCTGTTTTTACTACTGAAGCAAAAGTCTCACATTCTATTTCAGAGAAGATGGTTAGTTAGTTGAATTGAATTCAATTGAGACAGTTCCATGCCGACTTAAGCCAAAGTTTAAAAGAGTGGGTAGGGGCGCCTGGGTGGCTCAGTTGGTTAAGTGTCTGCCTTCGGCTCAGGTCATGACTCTGGGTCCCAGGATCGAGTCCCACATTGGGCTCTCTGCTCAGCAGGGAGCCTGCTTCTCCCTCTCCCTCTGCCCCTCCTCCTGCTTGTTCTTTTTCTCTCTCTGTCAAATAAACAAATAAAATCATTTAAAAAAACAAATAAAAGGGTGGGTAAAAGCACAGCATTTCGGAGCAAGAAGCTCAGAGCCTGAGGGAGGGGTAGAGGCAGAAAGAGGAGATGGTTAATCAGATAATCACGATCGACTTGGTGGAACAGGCTTTTTATGCCTAACATGTTCCTCGGTCCCCAAACGGGGACTCCTGGGGTGGTTTTAATTCCTGTATCTTCAGATCCTCATGCAGGGCCTGGCATAGGGTTGGAGCTCATACGTTGACTAAGTATGGAGGACTAGCTTTGGAGGATGTCCCCGAAGGTTGGTGGGGACTAGCAGGTCACCAGGAAAGGCCAGGACACAGAGGCCGGAGGAAAAGCCACGGGCTCAGAGTTTCCGTAATGGGCCGAGGGAACGGACCGGGCTCGTCCAATGGAGGAGCACAAAGATGAACGTTTGGACTTGGCAAGAAGGTTCCAAGAGAAATGTTGGGTCACATTCTGGGGTCACATTCTGAGCCACAAACCACGGGTGACCGTGACCTCCTCATTGGTTGTAAAATAAACACCTTTCCAGCACATTGCACAGCGGTGTGCCACAGCCCGCATTTATTAAGCTGTGCACTTTATGGAGTTGAATTGAGTGGTCGGGGAGAGGGAGGGGGCAGCTCAAGCGCCACCAGAAAGCCTAACCTGGGCCTAACATCAGGGCAGCTGTGAACTGGGGACAGAGGTGTGCAAACGCGGGCTGTCTAGATGTAGAAGCGGGGGCGGGGGGGGGCCCATAGACTTCATCAAGTCCTGTGCCCCCAGTGAACCCATGAGGAAACGGAGGGTCTGTGAGGAGAAGCGGCTTGTCCCAAGTCACCCACCAGGCGAGCTGCAGAATCAACAGTGGGGTGGATGCCTTCTGATTCTTTTTTTGAGAGAGAGAGAGTGAGAGGGAGAGAGAGAGGGAGAGGGAGAGAGAGGGAGAGGGAGAGGGAGGGAGGGAGAGGGAGAGGGAGAGAAAGAATCTCAAGGAGGGGCTCGATCTCACGCCCCTGAGATCATGACCTGAGCCCAGATCGAGAGTTGGCCACTTAACTGACTGAGCCACCCAGGTGCCTCCCCCCAATTCTTCATCTAGAGTTTGCCCCCTATACATTTCATGGTGACTTTGCAATGGAGATCGCCCAGACGAAGGTCAGGAGACAGAATTTAGTGACTTGGCCGCGGTCACATTAGTGAGGGGCTGAAGCCAGGGTCTGTGTCATGTATAGCCTGTGGACGTAGCGACAGGAGAGTGTGAAAGAGGGGTCGGTTGTGGGAGGAGGACAGAACCGCTTAAGAGGGATGCTCAGGAAAGGCTAGCTTCTGGAGGTTACATTTGAGCTGAAATCCCAGAGAATAATGGGAAGGAACTAGCCACGGACAAGCTGGACGTAGTTCAGGGAATCACAATTGCAAAGACCCTGAGGTCAACTCACTCCAAGGAATGTTGATGAGCTCTTTGCGTCAGCCATTTCGGGGGTAATTCTTTGACAGACCCACTGGACAGGCGCTACTTTGCTGATATATCTAACGCAAGAGTTTGCACTAGAGGCTCATGAAATGAAATCCCCTTAAAACTTGTCTGTTGACCTGCTGAATTTTTGGTAAGAGCAGGATGGATCGTTGGCGTCTAATGGGAGCCAGGAGCAGTGGGAAGGATATTAGGAAGGGCCTTTTAAGTGCCTGTAGGACCAGGTTCTTGGGAAAATATTGGCAAATATTTCCCCTCCGAGACTTTTCATACACGTCATGCTACGGGATTCCTAGAAGTATTTTTTTCCTGTGCCCATCAGAGGCTTGTATTTACAGAGGCACGTGGATCAAAGGCAAGGAACCACTGCTGTTGGAAACCTAAAACCATCCCTGTGTGGGCTCGGCCCCGGAACAGGATTTTCCTTCCTGCTCTGGAACCGACTGGCCTTGGACTCTGCAAGTTGTACTTTTCCTCTTTATGGGTGCTACGTGGAAAATGTCCATCCTTCTCCTTTCTGACACGATTGTACTTTCATCGGCAGGGTTCACGAAGGCATTCACAAAATCCCAGTTCTCCGTAGAATGGATCATCAGGGTGTTCCATGATAGCGATTCAAAGGAATGTGTGTCCTTGAAATAGTGCCTATAAGTTGCCTTGCACATTGCCGACGGAGACAAGATAATGGAGCCCGAATCTCGGCTTCTTATTTCCCCCTCCTTTTTTTCAGGGTTATGCTTTTCAAGGTTATGCTCTTTGATATTCAGTGTTGGCCACACAAAACCGATGAACAAGAATTGGTTCTGAGATTAGTGGCCCCAGCAACAAAGCAGAAAGTGTTTTAAAGTGGGATCCTTAGATTTGTTTTGGATCTGTAGCTTATTTCTGCCTGAAATTCCGAGAAGTACTGTTGACAAGCAAGATTCATAGCAATCTGTTATCACAAGAGTTAGAAGAACATTCTCCTATTATAAGGCTTAGGTCCAAATTTGAAGGTTTTCAGGATCCCGGGAGGACAAATGGAGTGAATGTGAATATCATCATCCCTCCACTTAAGAATGATGTTTGGGGGGGACGTGGGGCGGTTCCTGATGTCCTCATTTACTGCCACCTCTGTTACTATTCGAGGGATGACCATTCTTGGTGGTGGTGAAGTTAGGGTGCATGAAATCCTACCTCCCAAAGGATCTTACTCCATGCCAGAGGTGGTCACAAGAAATCGTCGCCGCTGCTGTGATGCTTCGTAGCCCAGGAATAAACCACAAGATGAAGTAATGTACATTTTTGCCTTTGAAAAATGCCTGGTGGGAAACCAGGATATGAGCTATATCCTTCCCCCGGCCTTCCTCAGCCTCAGGAAAGCATTCTCTTTTCATAAATGTAGTTAGCAAAAAAATTTACTTTAACTTCAGTTATGTCTAAAAAAAAAAAGTTCAAATCAACGATTCTTAGTAAAGGCACTGTGTTTGCTTATCTCTTTGCATTTGGCCTTACTCTACGGCCTTGCATTGCTAATTTCACTTTAGCTGTGGGAAATACACCAGTGTGTAGCCACTTGGCCGGGAGATAAATCAGATCAATGCAGAGTAGACAGTTGAAAAACCTCTCTGCCTGGATTCAGGAAACAAGAGCCTTAGGCATCAAAATCCTGGCATTTCCATGTTTCGAGACCACTCAGTAGTAGCCCTGTTTTGATAATCATTTAAAAGTATTTTATTTAATTAGAGCAGGATTTGCTCAGGCAGAAAATCACATTTATATATTCACCTGGCTTTAACACCTCGCGGCGACTCGTTGTCTCTAATCAGAAAAGACAGCCTGGTGACTGGTTGGGCTCCAGGGCACTGCAGGCTTTGCAAGGGCCTAATCCCAAACCTGGGATTCCAGTGGGGTTCTTTTGTGGGCCTGGCTTGGAAACATTTCCATGATTTCTAATTTAGGAAAGCAGGGGCACCAACAGACCCATGCGTAACTCAGCTGGTTTGATAGGCCCCCCATGACCTGTCCTTTAAGAAACCCATTTTTTTGGATACATAATTCACCCATTTAAAGGGTACAATTTGATAGTTTTTTTTTCAGGTTTTTTTTGTTGTTTTTTTTTCAATGTTTTTTATTATATTATGTTAGTCACCATACAGTATATCCCTGGTTTTTGATGTAAAGTTCGACGATTCATTAGTTGCGCGCAACACCCAGTGCACAATTTGATAGTTTTTGATGTATTCACAAAGTTGTGCATCCAAAACCACAGTCAGTTTTAGAATTTTTTTTAAAACAGAAGCATGGTCGATACACAATGTTTCATTAGTTTCAGGTGTTCAGGGCAGTGATTCGACAAGTCTGTTGTTTTAGAATATTTTTATTACTCCCCAAAGAAACCCCACACTCCTCAACCTTCACCTCCAGTCTTCCCTCCCTCCCAGCCTTGGCAGCCACTCATCAATCTACTTTCTATCTCTACAGATTTGCATATTACGGACATTTAACGTAAATGGAATAATACAATATGTGGTCCTTTGTGACGAGTTTTTTGTTCACCTCTGTTGCAGCATCAGTCAGTACTTTATTTTATTGCTGAATAGTAACCCATTGTATAGATGTACCACATATTATTTATCTCATCAGTCGATGGACATTTGGGTTGTTTCTGCTTTTTGACTGTTGTGAATAACGGTGCTATGAACATTTGTGTACAGCTCTGTGTGCACATATGCTTTCATTTCTCTTGGGTATCTACCTTGAAATGGAATTGCTGGGTCATATGGTAACTCTGTGTTTAATTGTTTGCAGAATTGCCAGGCTGCTTTCCAAAGCGGCTGCACCATTTTATATTTCGACCTGCAATGCCTGAGGGTTCTGGTTTCTCAACATCCTTGCCAACACTTGTTATTGTTGGTCTTTTTTCACCGTAGCCATTCTAGTGGGTGTGAAATGGTATGCCACAGTCATTTTGGCTTGCATTTCCTAATGACTATTTTGATCATCTTTTCATCTGCTTACTGGCCGTTTTATATTTTCCTTTGAGAAGTGTCTATTCAGAATCTTTGTTCATTTTTAATTGGATTATTTGACTTTATAGCGATGAGTTGTAATAGTTCTTTATAAATTCTAGACACAAGTCTCTTATCAGTCGTAGAATTTGCAAAACTTTTTTCCCATTCTTTGAGTTGCCTTTTCACTTTCTTGATGGTATTCTTTGAAGTGCGAAAATTTTTAGTTTTGATGATGTCTGGTTTATCTATTTTTCATTTTGTTGTTTGTGGTTTTGGTGTCATATCCAAGAAGCCATTGCCTACCCAAGGCCACAAAGATTTACAGCTATGTTTTCTTCTAAGAGTTTTATTGTTTTAACTCTTCCATTTATGACTCTGATCTATTTTGACTTAATTTTTGTATATGGTGTGATATACAAAAATAAAAAGATACAAGAATTAAGAAGAAAGAAAAAAACCTATTTTGCAGAAGTATGATTGTACAAATACAAAATCCACAAGAATCTTTAAATAAATGTTTAGAATTCATGAAAGTTAAGCAAAGTTGTTAAATATAAAGTTAGTATAAAAATCAGTTCCATTTCGGGGTGCCTGGGTGGCTCAGTCTTTAAGTGTCTGCCTTCAGCTCAGGGCATGATCCTGGAGTCCTGGGATCAAGCCCCGCATTGGGCTCCTCCACTGTGAGCCTGCTTCTTCTCTCCCACTCCCCCTGCTTGTGTTCCCTCTCTCGCTGGTTGTCTCTCTGTCACGTAAATAAATAAATAAAATCTTAAAAAAAATCAATTCCATTTCTACATATAAACAATAAAATTTGAAAAAGATGCCATTTGGCATGGCATCAGAAAACATTAAATGCTTAGGAAAAGTAACAAAAGCTGTGCAAGACCTTGTTGAGTTTGTAAAATTTTCTGGAGGAACATTAAGATGACCTACCTACGTGGAGAGAGACTGCATACATGGATTAGAAAACTTGATGTTATAAAGCTGGTACTTTTCTCCATATTGACCCACAGATCCAATGTAATTGCAAGCAAAATCCCATTTGTTTTTGTGAGATTCGTTAAGCTGATTTTTAAACTTATAGAGGAATGGAAAGAGCCAAAAAGAAGACAAGATAGTCTTGAACAACAGTAAAATGGGTGAACTTGCCCTTTCAGATGTCAGGTTGTAATAAATGAGGCTGTGTCGTGATGCTGGAGTAGTTGTTTAGAACAGGGGAACAAAATCTGAGAAGTAGATACAGGAACATGTGGATTTCGATGCTCCCTAGAGGGGGCATGGCACATCAGTGGCAAATGGATAGACTTTTCAGTAAAGGTAGTAGGACGATTGGATATCCATATGGGAAAAAAAAGTTTCCCAGATTACTACCTTACCATACAAACAAGAAAATCACTTCCAGATTTATTAAAAACCTAGAGGTGAAAAGCAAATCTGAAAAGCCCTTCGAAGGTACTGTAGGAGAGTGTCTGTGACCTCAAGGCAGAGAGCCGTTTATTCAACAAGCCATTCAGAAAGTGCTAACTGTAAAGGAAAGGTTTTTTTTTTTTCTTCCAAGATTTTATTTAAATTCAAGTTAGTTCACATGTAGTGCAGTATTAGTTTCAGGGTGTAAAGGAAAGGTTTTATATCCAATTGCACTGAAGGGAGGTAACTTTGTTCATCAACAGATACCATAAGGATAATAGGGACAAGTCACCAATTGGAAGAAGATATTTGCAAAAACACCACACAGCAATGAATATCCAGGATACACAGAGAACAACATTGGGGGGGAACAAAATGAAATGGCCAATAAACAAAAAAATTATTCACCCTCATTAGTAATCAGAAGTACTAATTAAAACCACACTGAGCACTGGGTGTTATACGAAACCAATAAAATATTGAATACGACATCTGAAACTAATGATGTACTCTATGTTGGCTAATTGAATTTAAATTAAAAAACACCACACTGAGGTACCATTTTACCGTAAAATTAGCAAAAATAAAAATGTCTGATACCCTCAGACTCACTACTATGGGAACGGTCTTACTCAGTTCTGTGGGAGTCTAAGGTGGAAGAAGTGGTGGAAACACGGTTTGACATTGTCTAATAAAATTCAAAATATGCAAACCCCTATGATCCAGCAATGGCGCTTCTAACTAGAGATCTTAGATAGTGCACCATGAGAGATACAATGTTTGTAATAGTAAAAACTGGAAATGTTTATCAGCAGGACTGCAGACAATTTGTGGTATATTCATCCATTGGAATGCCAGACAACAGTGAAATTAGCAAGCTTCAGAACACATGAGGCTGACTGGCACAATACTGGCTGAGAGAGGAAAATCACAAAAGAATGTATAAAGTGTGATTCCATTTCCATATCTAGTTCATAAACAGGGGAAACTAACCTATAATAGATGGTACAACTATAGCAAGAGTCAAGGAGATAATGGTCACAAGAGTTAGGATGAGGCCACCCTTGGGTGTGCGAGGGATGTTACTTACTGGAGGGGTCTAGGGGCCTCAGGCTACAACCAGTGTCCTGTAGCTACACGGGGACCATGGCCACACGAGGCACTTGTGTTATAATCTTTAGTTTGTACTTGTGGGTAGAATGAGCATATCAGTTACTATGACAGAAAATACACAGTAATGTTTTTAAGTCAAGAAGTGGAGTTGTGGTTAAAAATACTTTTTTTGAGTTTATCTTCTAAGAAAATATATATTGTAGGTTTTAAAACATCAGCACGCAAACAGAAGGTCATTTTTTTGTACTGCAAAAGAATTGTCATAAATCCCATGTAATAAAAATTGGAATGATAAAAAAGGCTATTGTTTTCCCACTGAATTGTTTCTCCACTGGCTGAACACCCTTGTTAAAAATCAATTGATCAGGGGCCCCTGGGTGGCTCAGTCGGTTAAGCCTCTGACTTCAACTCAGGTTGTGATCTTTGGGCCTTGGGATCAAGCCCTGTGTTGGCTCCTTGCTCAGTGGGGAGTCTGCTTGTCCCTCTCCCTCTGTCCCTCCCCTGGCTTCTGTGCACTCTCTCTCTCTCAAATACATCAATAAAATCTTTAAAAAAATCAATTGATCATAGGGGCGCTTGGGTGGCTCAGTTGGTTGAGTGACTGACTCTTGGTTTCCGCTCAGGTCATGATCTCAGGGTTGTGAGATTGAGCCTGGCGTCTGCTCAAGATTCTCTCTCCCTGTCCCTCTCCTTCCCCTCCCCCTCTGCCTCTGCCCCTGCCTGTGTGCTCTCTCTTTCTGTCTCTCTAAAATAAATAAATAAAATCTTTCAAAAAATCAATTGATCATTAATATGAGGGTTTATTTCTGAACTGTCAGTTCTGTTCCATCAATCTATATGTCCATTCTTTTTTTTTTTTAAGATTGATTTATTTTGAGAGAGAGAGAGGGAGCGGGGAGAGAGAGAGAGAGAGAGAGAGAGAGAGAGAGAGAGAGATAGAATGAGTGGGAGGGGCAGAGGGAGAGAAAATCCCAAGCAGACTCCATGCTGAGCACAGAGCCTGACACAGGATGCGATCTCATGACCCTTAGATCACGACTTGAGCTGAAACCAAGAGTCAGATGCTTAACTGACTCTGCCATCCAGGGGCCCCTGTATGTCCATTCTTATGCCAGTATCACACTGTTTGGGTTAATGTTTTGAAATAAGGAAATGTGAGTCCTCCACTTTTGTCTTCTTTTTCATGATCGTTTTGGAAATTCTGGGTCTCTTCTATTTTTGTGTGAATTTTAGGATCAACTTGTCTATTTATGCAGCGAAACCTGGGATTTAAATAGATATCGCATTGAATCCATTGATCAATTTGGAGAGTATTGTAATCCTAACTATATCAAGTCTTCTGATTCATGAACGTGGGATGACTTCTCATTTATTCTGGTCCTCATAATTTCTTTCTACAATGTATTTTAATTTTTGGAGTATATGTTTTGTACTTCTTTCATTAAATTAATTCCTATGTACTTGATTTTTAGTGATGCTCTTGTAAATGAAATGGTTTTCTTAATTTCATTTTCAGTGTGTTCATTGTTACTGTATAGAAACATGATTTATTTTATATATTTTATATATTGATCTTGTATCCTGCAACCTACCCTGACTTTTTTGTTTATTCTAATAGATTTTTAGTGTATTCCATAGGATTTTCTATGTACAAAATTGTGTTATCTGCAGGTAGAGATAGTTTTACTTCTTTTTTCTTCTTCCTTTTGAATCAGGTTGTCCTTTATTTCAGTGTCTTGCCTAATTGTCAGTACAATGTTCAATACAAGTGGATAGAATAGACATCCTTTTTTTAAAAGATTTTATTTATTTATTTGACAGAGAGAGACAGCCAGCGAGAGAGGGAACACAAGCAGGGGGAGTGGGAGAGGAAGAAGCAGGCTCCCAGTAGAGGAGCCTGATGTGGGGCTCGAACCCAGGACTCCGGGATCACGCCCTGAGCCGAAGGCAGACGCTTAACGACTGTGCCACCCAGGTGCCCGGATAGAATAGACATCCTTGTCTTGTCCTGATCTTATGGAGAAAGCATAAGCATAATGTTAGCTGAAGATTTTTCTTAAGTGCTTGCTCTTTTGATAAAGAGATGGAGGAAGTTAGTTCTTTTTGTTTTTTAACCCATTGATCACCAGGGTGGATTTAGGAAGTCCTGCTACTTTGGAAGTTGCAGCCTTCTTTCTTAAAGCCTGCTCCATTTTATCCCTCTGAGGGATTCATGATTTTGGAAAGACTGCAAACTTGCCAGTTAGAGGAGGACTGTCCTTGTGCTTCAGTCTGCAGATAAGAAGCCTCCATGTTGGATGGCAAAATTAGCACTGTGTTGAGAAGGAATCTCGGTCAGTGCTGTTAGTAATTAGTGGGGTCTCCCACAGGTCTGGTTGTAGGGAAGTGTACCGATAGGTACCATCCCTGGAGTGGGCTCTGCCTGTGCCTCAGTCAATGTCAGTGTCTCTTCTTCAGTCTTTGCCCTCCTTGCTCCTTCTGCAGAATTTGTTCTCGTAGCCCCATACTCCTTTATACAATCTTCTCTTCGCTAGATCTCTGTTACAAAGCACTAGTCCAGGACTTCTGTAAAATTTTTGGCCTTCCCTTCCCTGACTCTTTCCCTCAACATGTCCCTCCAGCTTTCTAAACTGAGCCTTTGATTCTGTGTACTCCCTGCTTGGGATACTTTGTCTCTCTTCCATATTTCCACTTGCTGAAAAGTTTGCCATCTTCTAGGCCCATCTCACATCCCTTCCCCTGGTTTCCCCCATCCCTGAGAGATTGTTCTGCCCTTACACCATCAAAACATAGGGTGCCTGGGTACCTTTCCCGGGACTGTTTTCCTCTCTGGACATTCCTGTGTTCCTGTCCTGAACCGAGAAGTAAAATTTCTTAGGGTCAAGCAGGGACTCTCTATGCTTAGCATTTGACCCCTTTTCTTTACTATGGTTGATGCTCAATACATGTTTGGTTCTTTTCAACTGTTTTCTTGCCATCCTTTGGAATAATTGATTATTTTTAAGATTCCATTTTATGTCTATTAGAGACTCATTGGTTATACTCTTTATTTTGTGTTTTTCCTTAGTGGTTACTCTAGAGTGCATAATTTATATGTTATGCATTGCTGCATAACAAAATTAACCACAAATGTGGTAACTAAAACAACAAATACTTAACTCACAATTTATGTGAGTTAGAAATTTAGGCACGACTTAGCCGGCTCCTCTGGCTCAAAATCCCTCACGAGATTACAGTCAAGCTGAGGCTAATCAATAATATTTCTCTGTACCAATAACTGATCTGAAAATAGCTTGACTTACTGCAATGAATTTTCTGATTTTTTAAGGTCATTCCTTGATTTCACCTCATTTAAAAATTTTGAGCTCATTTTTGAAAGACTTCCCCCCCGCTGGAATAAAATTATAAGATGTTAGCTTTTTCTTTCTGTACTTCAAAGATGTCACTTCAGTGTTGTTTGTTTGTTTTGCTTGCATAGCTCCTGACGAAAAGTCTGCTGTCATTCTTATTGTTGTTTCTTTGAACAAACTTTTTCTAACTTTTTCATGATTTGACATGGTGTGGTTTTCTTTTTTCTACTTAGGGTTCATTGAAATTTTTAGATTTATGTATTTATTGTTTTCATAAAAATTTCGAAATGTTGGGTCCTCGTTTCTTCAAATCTTCTGATATGTCATTAGACCCCCCCCCCCGCCACCTTGTATTTTCCCATGGCTAACTGATGCATTGTTTTCTTTTCTCCACAATTTTTTCTCTGTTTCATTTTGCATAATTTCTATTGCTGTGTCTTCAAGTTCACTCATCTTTTCTTGTGCAATGTCTAGTACATGAATAATCCCAACCCATGTATTTTTCATTTTAGATATCATACTTTTCAACTCGATGTTTAATTTGGGTCTTTTTAATTTCCTCCATGTTTATATTTAACATGCTCATTCTTTTCTCCTGTTTTCTTATCAAATGGACTATATTTATAATGGCTCATTTAATGTTCTTATATGCTAATTATATAATTTGTGTAATCTTTGAATCTGTTTCTGTTGGTTTTTTCTCCTTGTTGAAGAGTAGCACCTTACTGATTCTTTACATGTCTGATAATTTTTCATTGTATGTTTGATATTGGGAATTTTATATTGTTGGGTGCTGGATGTATTCTATCCCCCCTTTCTTAAGATTTTATTTTATTTGTTTGAGAGAGAGTGGAGAGAGAGAACATGAGAAGGGGAAGGCTCAGAGGGAGAAGCAGACTCCCTGCTAAGCAGGGAGCCCGATGTAGGGCTTGATCTCAGGATTCCGGCATCATGACCTGAGCTAAAGGCAGATGCCTAACCAACTGAGCCACCCAGGTGCCCTTATTCTATCCCTTTAAATATTGTTGAAATTTGAAACAGGGATGCAGCTAACTAGAATCAGTTGGATCCTTTTGAAGTTTGCTTTATGCTTTGTTAGGGTAGTATCACTTCAGCCTTTAGCTTATGGCTCATTTCATCTCACTACTGAGGCAATAGACTTATGAGGGTGCTAATTAATGCCCGATGTCTTACAAGGTCTTTCCACTCTGCTGCTTTCCTATGTGAACTCCTGGGGCTTGTTCTTCTTCCTTTGCCTTTTTTTTTTTTGAAGACATATTTACTTATTTGAGAGAGAGAGAGCACGAGCAGGAGAGGCAGAGGGAGAGGGAGAGAGAATCTCAAGCAGACTCCACGCTGAGCGCAGAGCCTGACGTGGGGCTCAGTTTCAAGACCCTGAGATCACGGCCTGAGCTGAAACTGAAAGTTAGATGCTTAACCGACTGTGCCATCCAGGCGCCCTACTTCCTACTTTATTTATTTATTTTTAGTTATTCTTTCCTTGGTCTTGGGTAATTTCTTTCCCGTACATGAGCAGATCAGTACTCAGCTAAAGACACAAAGGGAGCCTTCTAAAGATCTCTAGAGCTCTCTCCTATGCAGCTGTATCCTCTCTGGTACTTTTTCCCCACAAGTTTGAGATGCTTTGGCCTCCTGATACTCTGATCACTGTGTCCTGACCACACAGAAATCTCTGGGCTCTGTTGATAGCCCCCCTCCTTGCACTGCAGCCTAGGAACCCCCTCCAGGCAGTCAGCTAGGGCACTTGTCGTGTTTGCCTTGTTTGTCCCCCTTTTCTCAGGGATTGGAGTCCCGCACTGGCTGTTGTTCAATGTCTGAAAACCATTTTTTTCATAGATTCTGTCATTTTCTGGTCATTAAATGTGATTCTTTTATTCCATCATGATTAGAAGCAGAATTTGTTAATACATGTTAGAGATGTCAGATTGGACTTGCACTGTTTAGTCCTTCAAGCACCTTATTAAAATACAAAGCAGTTTATATGTATTTTCCCTAAGACAATAAAGAGAATATGTATAAAATGATACCCTTTTTTGGGCCTAATAGGAGAGAAAACGTTTTGTTTTCTAAATGGTTGGGAAGCTGTAAATCCATCTAGAGCACTGGCTCACTCGAACTAATATCACGGTTAACATGATATTTAGCAGCAGAAGTGACTCATACAAGACTATGCAACGAATCCAATGACTCCAGGTCCAGAATAGTAAGAATTGAGATTCATCTGTCACCAGGGCTGTAAATGGAAGAGGAGGTGGTGAACATCAGCATAGATGGAGAGCCCACACAGTCCCATTTCCTTCTGTGTCCCCTACTCCTGGAGCTGCCTTCCCTAATTCTTTCTTCCTTCCTTCCTTCTTTCCTTCTTTCCTCCCTCCCTTCTTTCCTTCCTTCCTTCCTTCCTTCCTTCCTTCCTTCCTTCCTTCCTCCCTTCCTTCCTTCCTCTCTTTCAAGATTTTATTCATTTATTTGAGAGAGAAAGAGAAAGAGAGCGAGAGCACAGAGGGAGAAGCAGACTCCCTGCTGAGCAGAGAGCCTGATGTGGGACTCGATCCCAGGACCCCAGGATCATGACTTGAGCCGAAGGCAGATGCTTAACCGGCTGAGCCACCCAGGCTCCCCTCCTTTATTCTTTCTGCATGCTTAGAGATCCAGGTCGTATCAGTGATCTCTGGAAATAAGAGCTGCCATTCATTCAGTGTTTATTATGTGCCTTGCACTGTGCTAAGTACTTTATATATTCTCTTTCACTGAATCCTCACCTTGCACTATCACTATTACCGTTTTATAGATGAGGAAACTCAAATACAGAAAGGTTGAATTATGCTGGGCCCCTGGGTGGCTCAGTTGATTAAGTGTTTGCCTTCAGTTCAGGTCATGATCTCAAGGTGCTGGAATCGAGCCCTGTGTCGGGCTCCACGCTGAGCAGGGAGTCTGCTTCTGTCCCTCTCTTTCTCCTTCTGCCCCTCCGCCTGCTTGTGCTCGTGCGCACATGCTCTCTCTCTCTGTCAAGTAAATAAATCATTTTTTTAAAGAAACATTTAATTATGTAATTAAAAACCATGTAGCTAGTAGGTGGCTGAGCTAGGACCTGGGCCTTTTAGATGCCACACTCTGTGCTTTTGCCTTCATATCTGCATCTGAGTTGTTAAAAAAGCTAGGGATTTTCTGTTCTTCCACATAATTTCTGCATCATCTGGCACTCTTTGTACCCTTCCCCCCAATATCTGCTTTAGACTACCCCTGGCCCAGGAAGAGCCTGGTTGTTCTAAACAACAAATACCTCTCAATCTCTAAAATGTTCCAGGTTCTGATTGAGTTTCATTTTATAGTTTTGTCATATAGTTTCCTTCTATGTTATGTGGTTGAGTTCCTTATTGTCTCCTGCTTGGCCCTTGCTCATTTCTGCATTTAAATACTCCTTCAAGGCTCAAGACTCCGCTCTTCAGTGCTATCTTTTTTGATGGACCACACCCTGAAGAAATCCTTCTGAAACTTGACTCACCAGCACTTGCTTTGGATTTGGTTACACGGTCTGTCTGGCTTTCTCACGTGGTACATTGACTCTCTAGTTGTTTATGGTGTAGCACCCCTCTGTTTATATTATAACTTCCTCCAAGTTCCTAACATGAAGTATTGAGTTCCTAATATGAGCAAACATTGAATTTAACATTACCCTTCTCCTTCAAGGCAATCACTCTTCCCATTCTTTTTTTTTTTTTTTTAAAGATTTTATTTATTTATTCGACAGAGATAGAAACAGCCAGCGAGAGAGGGAACATAAGCAGGGGGAGTGGGAGAGGAAGAGGCAGGCTCATAGCAGAGGAGCCTGATGTGGGGCTCGATCCCAGAACGCTGGGATCACGCCCTGAGCCGAAGGCAGGCGCTTAACCGCTGTGCCACCCAGGCGCCCCAATCACTCTTCCCATTCTTAATGTTGTTATTCCTCCAGTTATTTACTGTTGGGATCTACCAGGTGACAACATGAGTATGATTCTCCTTTAGAAGCAAAAGAGACACCCGAGTCGCGTAAATAGTTCCCATCGAGCTCATGCACTATACACCGTGGGCGGGCAGAATCCCTCTCAGTCCATTGATAAGACCTAGAGCAACAGATTGGAAACCACAGTCCAGTGTCAGTAGGCAGAAGGGACAGTGGATAGCAGAAGGAGGAGAAAGGTGCATCTAACAAGTATGGCCAGTTTCCAGAGAGTTGTTTGCATGTCAATATCACCTAGCATCCCATTATGATAACCTAGTGTAGTAATAGATATTCCTAGAGAACCTGAGACAAAGTGTGCATAAAGCCCTCATCAAATGCCTGCCACGTATAAAGCACTCAATAAAGTGTGTGTGTATACATATTATATACACACATACAGGAATGAGAAAGCGAAATTGTGATTATTATACCTTATATATATATCGTTATATACATTATACATTAAAGAAGTGAGAGGAGTGTATAACATTTTTTTTTAAAGATTTTATTTANAAGATTTTATTTATTTATTTGACAGAGATAGAGACAGCCAGCGAGAGAGGGAACACAAGCAGGGGGAGTGGGAGAGGAAGAAGCAGGCTCATAGCGGAAGAGCCTGATGTGGGGCTCGATCCCATAACGCCGGGATCACGCCCTGAGCCGAAGGCAGACGCCCAACCGCTGTGCCACCCAGGTGCCCCGGAGTGTATAACATTTTAGAATGATTTCTGTGGAAGTACATAGAATTTAAAAATCATTTTTGTTCATTGAGAAATACCTTTAGTTATCACAATGGAACACTGTTTTCTCCAGTGAGGCCAGAAAAATGAGAAGCCATCGTACTTAATAAAGTAAGAATTTCTTCTCTCTACATGGTCAGATTAATGAGAACAGTTTAAAATAAAATGATGCAATTGCTACCCTCTTCTTGGTGGCATGCTCTCTGTGCTCAATCTAAGTGACAGTAAAAGGTAATGGGTTGGAGGAGGAAAATTGTGATTTCCCAGTTTATTGGAGTAGTGAAACCCAAGGGATCAGTGATGGAATTTGAACTGAGTGACAAGAAGAAGGAAGAAGTGTTCTGATTTTATAGGTAAAATAAAGTTGGCTACACTTGAAGTGAAATTAAAAATATATATTCACTTAGTTTGGGTAGCAGTAATCTGCTTCTCTCGTGAAACTGGACTTCCTGCCCTTCAGCCTCTTCTGTTATCCCTTTGGAAACTCTGTCTTCTTTGGAGATGAGGTATGTGGCTTTTCCGGTAATCTTTTCCATTACAAAAATAGGTTTATTTTTTCTTGTAATGTGGAAGCAATTGAGATTTTTGTTGTGACGCCATAGCCTCAAAATGGACTGCACAAGTGTAACCTGTGGTTCCCTCAGAAGTACCCCAGAGTTGGCCTGCTGGGGGGCCAGAAGTGAATTTCAACAACCCCATGTTAGGCGAAGCCCCAGCATGTTACAGCCTAGAGAGAGCCTAGGTCATTGGTGAGTTCTGAATGAAACACACAGTGAAGTAGAAAGAGCACTGGATTTGGAGTCCAAAGGCCTGGATTCTGGCCCTGGCCTGGTCCTTTACCATTTGGAAATTAGTCTCAGGGCTCCGTTAGGAAACACAGCAACCTGGATGCCCGTAGTAAATGGACACCCTCTTCGGTGGCAGTTGATAGGTCCCAGTGCCATCTCCATTCTTTTCCTCCTTGGCTTCAGTCAGACCATCTTGGTGCAACGCCCCCTCTTCTTTCCCCACTGCCACCCAGCCCCTGGGTGTCTCCCAGCCTGGCAAGAACTCTGTTGGGCTTTATGGACAATGCTTTCCAGCTGGCATTTGAGCTTACAGCCTGGCCTTGGTTTGAGTTCTTCCCTCTGTGTCCAGAGGCACATGTCAAAGAGATGGTCATTAGAGCCCTGGATCCCTAATTTTGCATGCATCAGCCCTCAAAGCCATCTGGTCCACCCATCCCACTTAGATCAGTTGCATACTGCTCCCACTCATTTCCGTCTGTTTTTATCTATGGGGTTTTTTAGTTTACTAAACACTGACCTAGGACATTTGTGAAGACGTAATCAAAATCTTAACTCTAAGAACATGACGTACTACTTGTCAAGTGATTACTATAAGTCAGGCACAAAAGCCCTTGGACGTATGGATAGAGTTGAGGAAGAATCCTCAGAGAAATAGGATTTGCCCAAGATCACAAGAGCTTGACCTCAGAGCCCAAGTTCTCATTCAAGCACACGTCACCGTGTCTTTATGCCCTGTCTCTGCCCTGTACATGAATGCCTCTCAAATGTAGTGTGTGTAAACATCCCTGAGAATCTTACAAAAGGCACACTTGGATCCAGTACTTCTGGGATGAGACCTGGGATTCTGTGTGTCTGCCAGGTTTTCAGGGAATGCCAGTGCTGTTGACCCACGGACCACATTTTGATTAGCAAGAATATATCACCTGATGGGGCATTTTTAACAAAAATATATTGCTGAAGGGTATTAGAGTGGTCAAATGTTCTTTTGCTTTTAAAGACCACATTGAATATGATTCTAAGTTGTATTGGCAAAACATTTTGTTCTTCCAATTTAACAACATTTGTGTAACAAATTAGGTGAGGGAATGAAGCAGGTTATAACGTTCCTGCCCTACTCACTAACACTCGAAGCAGGGGTCTTTGAATGTGCTTCAGGAAGTTTTTACACTCCACCTGCCCAAGATTATATATAAAATCATTCACGTATATATATATGTGCATTTTCTGAGCAAAGAATCTGGAACTTTTCATCACGTTCTCCTTGGACCCATGAATTAAAGTAGGTTAAGAACTACTGCTCCAGCAGAAATGGGCACTCCTGCAAATGGTTCTGGAATTTCCCTATTACTGAAGCCTTGACTAAGAAGGGTCCATAGTAATGTATGCAATTTATTTGTATCAAATGCTGTGAGTTCCCAGGCTGCTGACTACATAATTGAAACCCTTTGAAAATGCCAGTTGATAGCTATAATTAGGTAAAAATAAGTGCACTAGACCCCTTTAGATAACTTTCCTGATAACTGCTGGCCAAAGCCCAGGCAGAAGTACTCCCTGATTTCCCTGGCTTTGAAAGCCAGTGACCTTCAGCTTCCTTCCCTCGCTCTTGGGATTGGCATTAGAGCTGTATGTGTGACAGCCTCACCCGGAAGCATGGCAGAGGGGAGGCTCATCAGAACTTACCCAGGGTCTCTGCACTTTCAACCTCTGTAACCACAAAATGAGCTTGATTAATATTTGATGATTAGTGACCAGGAAGTAATTACAGAATTAAAAAATCAGAAGTCATGGGGCGCCTGGGTGGCACAGTGGTTAAGCGTCTGCCTTCGGCTCAGGGCGTGATCCCAGCGTTATGGGATCGAGCCCCACATCAGGCTCCTCTGCTATGAGCCTGCTTCTTCCTCTCCCACTCCCCCTGCTTGTGTTCCCTCTCTCACTGGCTGTCTCTCTGTCGAATAAATAAATAAAAATCTTTAAAAAAAATCAGAAGTCATAAATACATTACAAGCATATGAGCTCGGGCTACTCTAAGCACTCCAAGCCATTCTGATGGTTCGACCTGGAAACAGCTCTGGTCCTGATAATGGCTGTGAATGCCTACCCTGAAACCAGCATCCCTCCGTTCTCATACTTCCATATCTTTTCACGAAGCTGGAAGTTTGGCGCTATGGCCCCAGAGTCAGACTGCATGGATTCAAATATAATTCTCCCATTTACTAGCTGCCTGACTTTGGCCATGGTGCTTGCGCTCCCCAAGGCTCAGTAGCTTCTTCCTACCACATAAGAATAACGATAGTAATACTGATAGTACTGACCATAGGTTGTTTCAAGGATTAAATGAAATCATCTCTGTAAATCACACAGCCCAGTGCCAGGCACACAGTAAGTATTCACTGATAACTAGCTGCTATTGTTCTCCAGGCCAAAAGTAATGTCTTCCTTAACAGGTGCACGGGGTATGAGGAATTACAGTTGCTCGTGCACCTGAACTCCTTACGTTAGTGGGGGAGAAATTCAGAACCTTTGTGTTACTGATCATAGTCCTTCTTTCCACCCCTCACCTCCTTATTTGCATACTGATGACTGCTCTAAAGCCTCACGGTTCCTCCACTCTTCTAGCTTTGATCATATGCATTTCTTCCTCCACTCATGTACCCACTAGCACAGTCACACGTTTGAACTTTGTCATTTCTTATTTTTCTTTTTTCCGGCTTTACTGAGATATAATTGACATAGAACATTGTGTAAGCTTAAGGAGTACAAGGTGATGATTTGATAACATATATATTGTGAAATGAGGACCACAGTAAGGTAAGCTAACACATCCCTCATCTCACAGTTACTTTTTTTTGGGGGGGAGTGAGAATGTCTAGAAGCTACTCTCTAAGGAACTTTCAAGTATACCATCCAGTGGTAACCATTAGTCACCATGCCTTAAGAGCGTTTGATCTTTACTTTGTGTACGTGCCTCTACTCTGAAGACCTCAACCTCTGACCACATCCATCACTGACTACACCCATCTCTTCCTTTCTCCCCTGCTGAGTCTGCTTTTGGTACCCGCAGGACTTGGTGGTCTTCATGCCCTTTTCTTTGACTCAGAACAGAAGCCCCTTCCCACGGGAACCACCCCCCCCGCCCCCGCTGTGGATTCCGGCTCTCGAAAGGTTGATGAAACTAACTCCCTACTAAATTTACGATATGTCTTCTCAAATGAGAGTCTTCTCTCTCAACTTCTGTACCACATTTATTTTAATTTTGGGGTGAGAGGTTGTAGAAGGGAGAAAGAAGGCATGAAGGTGTGCCCGAGAGAAAGAAATATATCCATGAATAAACATTTTGTTAACATCTGTGATGTAGTGGCAAATCCTGGAAGTTTTGGCAAATCCTGGAGAAGTTTTGGCTCACACCTGGAGTGTTCCAGCAGAAGCTGGCCACCAACCACTTGGCACTCTTTCTGAAGAGGGGCTCCTGTGTTTAGCTACAGGGTTGGACTAAGGTGGCCCCTGAAGTCTAGCTCAGTGTTCGTCTCGGAGTGTTGTGTTCTCGTGGGCAGGAACGGGAAATGGAGGTGTGCCCAGAGAGCCCTCGTGAACATTGTAGGTGCTCAGCTTCCAAACCATGGAAAAAGTTTCATGGCCCTGTGGTCCTTTTGCTTCTTTGTTGACTCCCCCCTCCCCGCTGTGTTCTTTGACAGAGTAGAGTCTTTTTTTTTAACCTTTTCTTTTTTAAATTGCAGCGTAATTGACACATAACATTAGATTAGTTTCAGGTGTACAGGGTAATGATTCAGTATTTGTATATGCTGCGGCGCGATCGCCACAATAGGTCCGAGTCTTCAGTTTGTATTTCCAGTGTCCAGAGGAGAGGCCTGCTCTGGAGGTGTTCGGTTGATGTGTCATGGTTAAGAAAAAAATTGAATTGAAGATTGACCTGAACTGAAAAGCTGATCTCTCATGTTCCTTCTAGCCCGAAAATTCGAATTCCTCTGATTTCCACCATGACAGCTCTGGTTAAGCCTCCTGGAGGGAAATCCTGTCCTCCCTTTGTTTTAACTACCTCTTTGTGGTTGAATAGTATAGGTTTTCGATCAGGTCCTGGGAGGGTGTCAATTTCCTGTCGTACTTAGCAGAAAGTGATAGAATTTCAAATAAGACCCGAACAGTATGTTTCAGGAGTTGAGAGCTAGCCGCACTTGCTGTACATACCACGTTCTGAAAATGTGTTGCTCTTTAAAACAGACATTCTCCTTTCTGAAGCACAGGATTTCTTCACGGGGCGGCGGCCTATACGCAGTAGGAGGGGGCATTGCAAACCTGGGCTTGCCTTAGCCGGACTCTCTCATTACTAGGCGGCATTCCTCAAGAGGTTAGCCCTTGCCCTGTTAGCTGCTTTGCATGTGGTTTAAGCCACGACCAAAGAACTGCCTATTCTCCTGCTTAGCGAGAAAAGGCTGAAGGCTCTTGAAACTGGGTTTTCCATTCCAATTTGCTAATTAAACATAGACGTTCATTCCTTAAATGCGTATAATTAGTAATTCTCATGATTTGTTTTGCTTTTTTGGCAAGCAATCTGTTTGGGGAGCTTGAAGCAACTGGGGCATTGCTGGCTTTGGTGAAGTTTATTTAATTTCTTTTTATGACATTCTTCATCTTGGAAATGGGGTTTTCAAATATTGCTTTCCCAGGCATCATTACTGATTTTCTGGTTTTTATTTTAGGATTGGGGCAGATTCCAGGGGCCAGGGAAGCATTTTGGGGTGCTCTGTATTAAGGTTGTAATATCCAAGAAAATTGTCTGATTGTATGTGGTGTCTAGGATGTGGTACCTTATTGAAAATGTTTCAGATTTTGACAATGTGATGGGTTGATTATCCTTGATTTATATTCCAAATGATCTTATTTTCTTTAAATTAATATTTTGCGCAATCTTTGAGATTCTATTTGCCTTTCTAACATCATTTAGGAGCATTTCATTGGCATTTGCTATAATTCACCATCTTCACGTATTCAAAAAAAACAAATACATTCTTTGTGTGGCACAGAATGTCTCATCATTTTAAAGTTCACATTGACTATGAGCCAAACCAATTGCTACAGCATCGGTAGCAGCGGTAAGTTTAACAACTGCTTATTACTTACAGGAATATATCTTGCTAGAAAGGGTTTTATATCCTACTCCCAAATGCCTATCCCCACCCCGCCCCCGCAAACTTCTTTCAAATATTCTTACTCCTGTGATTCCCTTGTCTTGGAAGGTCTTTAATTCCACCTCCTCCCCAATTTCCAGGCCACCTCCTCCAAGAAGCCTCTTCGGCCTTCCCTCCTTCCACATCTGCAATTGGTGGCTTTGTCGCTTTTGGTGCCATGGGGCTTTGTCAACGCCTCTCTGCCCCTCTTGCCAAGGGGTGGCTTGTTGTAGGGTTCAGTGAGCTTCTAGAGCGCTGCTGCCATTAGACTGGCAGATACTTGAGAAAAGCAGGTATGCACTTTGGGCCTGACTCCCTCGCAGTATTTTGCACCGTGCCTGGGGAGTGCGGGTTCGTTGCATGAACAACCTTCCTTATGTTGAGCCGATCCTTTCAGGGAACACTGGTTGGGCCAAATGGCCAGGGTGACAAAGTTCTGACTGAAAGTGGCCAGATCCGGAGGGTTAGCGCTAATTGAAGCCCCAGACTTGCTACCGATTGGTAGCGCGATCTTCAATCACTTCACGTTTCTGAGCTTAGTCTCCTTTTATACATTACGAATCTTACCGGCACCTCATGTACTTCATTTGAAAAGGTGCTGTAGCAAAAGATGAAAAGATTAGAAGAGCGCATCCATGGGTAGACATTTCAGAGCCTCATATTTCTCTATCTGTAAAATGGGGGGATTAATACCCACCTTCCTCATGGGGTTATTGCGAGGTTTAGGGACGATAAGTGGAAGTGCTTAGCAAACAGGAGGTACTTAATAACTATTGCCTGGGGATGAGTTGGCCTCCGTGGACTGTCCTGATGCGGGGGCTTTCCCAGCCCCTGACGAATGTGTGTGGAAGGCACACTGCTTGTATCTTGGATTACACAACTTACAAAATGAAAAAAAAAATTTTTTTTTTTTTAGCTTTGCCAGCTCCAACTCCTCAGCTCTCCAATGCAAAGTAATTACATTTGCTAGTAAATGTTTCCAGGTCTTTGAATGGGAGCCAGTAAAACAGGCTAAATATTATTCTTTTAGAATTCATGTCCTTGATGTAGGGGGAAATATCCTATTTGCTTGCCCATAGTCCCACCTCGGATTTTGAGGAGAAAACGACGAAAAATGTTTCCCCCTCTGAATTTTCCACCGCAAGGTGTTATCTGTATTGGAACAGTGACGCCAGCCAAGAGTGTGCTTTTTTCTTTGCCAAGGGAAAGCAAGGGTTAAAATGAAGGCGCTACGGGGGGGAGGCCCCCCGCTGGGGGGGTTTCTGGAACAGAGCTGATTCTTTAGAAGCTACTCACTCCTCTGCCCCCTCAAGCCGTCTCTCACCTCCCTCCCACCTTAAAGGAGGAGGTGTTCCTTCAGGACTGTGCACCCGCCATCCTCCCTCTAGCCCTCCTTTGCCCGCCCACACATTCTTCCCAGAACCTCTCTACCCCATGGCTGATTTTCCTTTCCTTGGGACAAAAAGAAATCAAGGCTCAAAACGAAAACTTGCGAGGCGAGGCAGTCCTCAGTGTAAACACCCTTCCCCCAACAGTGCGGATTCCTTGAAAACAAGCTGTTATTCTGTCTTCAGATCACAAATAGCCTCATTTAAAAGCTCTACCAGTCAAAAAACTATGGAAGGGAGAGAGGAAAGTCAGGAGATCCAGATCCCACCGGAGTCCAATTCATTTAGCACCTGATGCCTGCAGAACTCTGGCTGGGTCTCAGCTCTTCGGTAAACGGGGACCTGTTAATGAAGTTTGCCTAAGGTGGCAGGAGATTAGGCCTCCCATTCTCACATAAATTACCCATCCTCCGGTCCCCTTTGTCCCTTGATATTTTCACCACAAAGGGGCCAGGGGTGCTCAGAGGATTACCTAAGCAAGCCCATATTTGTCACAGACGTGATTATAGACCTGCATTTTGGAAAAGAGGTATTTCAGGATTTTCTCATTACTGGAGCCCCTCCTTGTAGGCTTCTGGTTGTTTTTAAATCCCCTGCATTGAAATGACCAACTGGCAAAACTTTCAGTTCTAGCATCTTTTCCAAAGAAGTGGAGTTTTTTCTTTTAATGACTCTGTCTTTGGATTTTCACTTCACATCCTTTTGGAGACCCCGAGGCAGTACTTTTGCGGACTAACGGAGAACAGAATGTTGGGGTAAAACCAAGTATCTCCTCGCTCCCACCACCCCAACCCCCCCCAAAAGTTTTGTGATCTTAAATGTGTGCTGGATTTTGTTTTATTTTAGTTTATTTTTTTTAAAGATTTTATTTATTTGACAGAGATAGAGACAGCCAGCGAGAGAGGGAACACAAGCAGGGGGAGTGGGAGAAGAAGCAGGCTCATAGCGGAGGAGCCTGATGTGGGGCCCGATCCCTTAACGCCGGGATCACGCCCTGAGCTGAAGGCAGATGCTTAACCGCTGTGCCACCCAGGCGCCCCTGTGCTGGATTTTAAAATAAAACATCCACTTCTCCTCCACGCCTTGGACTGTAGACTTGGGCCTTAAGGGTGTCTTTCTACAGATGTGTGTTACACCCCTGTTTTCATCAGCTACTGAAAATGAATTCATGAGAGGTCTCCTCTGCCATTCATCAAGGGCCCCCCAGGAGGAGCTTTCCAGAAAGGTCTGTGCTAATTGCAAGCTAACCAGTTCCCTAGCCCGTAACAAAATGCTCAGGCATCATGGGTGCTGCTGACACAGATGGAGAGAGAGAAAGGAAACAGCTGGCTGGTTCCTGGCTTTTTTCTCACGCCAGCCTGCTAGCCTTTGCAGGTGGGGGACTTTGAGACTGCTCCTTGCCTCTCCAGCAGGGCTGGGCCTGGAGGTACCAGGGCTCCAACTCTAGAGCAGAACTCAGGGTCTCCGAACCCTTTAAATGCTGAACTTGAACCTTGGACTGAAAGGAGCATGAAAGTAAAGGCCACGTTTAAAATCAGTTTAACTTCTCCCCTGCTTTCTCCTTCTCGAAGGGACAGCTCAGCACCTCGGGGGTTCTGCTATCACGGTTGAGCTGACAGGGCGTGCCACCTGCGGGGACCATATTCCTCCTACCCCGTGTACCTGCCTCCTGCCCCAGGCATTGGCACCCTGGGCAGTTTCATCGCTCTGCTAGTGAGTCAGGCTTCTTGGTAGAGAGTAGCCAACAGTCTTCTTGTCTCTAGGAAGTGGATCTCATTTCCTTGGATTCTTGGACTCCTCCTTGGCGATCCATGGCCCTCTTTGAGGTGACAGAGGCCCAGAGAGAGAGCGTCCCTGATGCTGTGCTGTCCATGTTCTGTCGCGGGTTTCCCTTCTGGAAGAGGGGGTTGTGGGAGAGCCTCTCCCACGTGGTGGAACAGGCAGCCAAGTCCAGGGAGGCCTTTGGCAGTGGCCTTGGCCCGGATATTATGCTGGCCCAAGACTGTGCTGGGATTTGGGTTTTCCATTCTCACATAGCCGGTTTGTGGGGGTGGCAGCACAGGTGGGGTTCTGAGGACTCTTGAAGGGAGCGTTGTCCTCTCTTTGGTAGCACTAGGGAGAAAGGTTGGACCTGGGCCTTGAGCACGTTCCCATCAGCGCCTCTGAGTTCTGCTGGGATCTGGCATCCTGGGCTGTTGGTGTGGAGGCTTTTACCATGACCAGTAGCTTTGGCTTCTCTTGTGCCCTAAGGAGAGTGTTTCAAAACTGAAATAAAGTTGCACTGATGGTTCTGTTTATTGATTCAAATTCTTCCTTTTTGCCGGGGCAGCTCTGGGATAAATTCTTGTTGCCAGTTTTTATGGATCACTTGTTTGTCTTCAAGTACACACAGAGAATCCTCAAGGCCAGTGCAAGAATGCTGGGGAAGCGCCCTCTCGGATCTAGGGCGGCTCTGCCCCTTCAAGGTTATTGATAAACCTGGCAGAGAGCCATGTACAAAAGCCTCTGGCTGCTTGAGGGGAGATCTGTGGTGCAGGGCTACTCTCAGGAAGTAGGAGGGAGCCTTGGAAAGCTGTCAGATGCATAAAGACAACGTACCATCGCTTGCGGGTGGCAGTTTTTTCATCGTTAGGACAGTGAAGCTTCGGATTCATCTTGCATGGAGCCTGAACTGGGGGCTGCTCACAATTTCACCCCAGATCCAGGTCTGTTCTTTTCGAATCCCGAGCCAAATTCTTGTCCCTGATCATTAAGTACACAGCTGCTTCACTTCTTAACCAGTTCATAGGTTTGTTTAACTGATGGCTGCTCATGTCACGAAAGCCATTTATTCATTCATTCTCTCACTTTCTTCTTTGTTCAACAAGTGCGTCCATTTCCCAAGTGTTTGAATATCTTCTCATCATCAGAGGTCTGATGGCAAGGGGGACATTGTCGGGAACGAAACGTCTGGAATCACAGACTATTTGGATACATGAATAAGGACCCAGAACCTCTCACTGTCCCTCATGGAGTAACTGTCTCCTGGCTTCCCAGGATGAGTGGGGAGAGGAAAAGCAGCAAGCTGATGTCACCAACACAGCAGAAAGCGTGATCCGGGGAGCACGGCGCCCCGATCCTGTGGATTTGCAACAGGGGCAAGACAGCAAAGCAGAGTAATTGGTGTCTTACCGAGACTTGTCACGGCGGGCCAGTCACAAAATTCCCGCGTTACGTGTCTCAGTGCTTGCTGCTGCCAAAGCTTTCCCCCTTTCTTTCTCATTTTTTTTTAATCCCGGGAACGTTTAATTGGCCTTAATGCAGTTTGGGTGATCGCCGGGGTGGACGAACTGAGTTGGAAGATGGCTCGATGGTCACATGACTCAGCCGTGGGACTCAGTGGTGCATCGCCTGTACTCCTGAGGCCTCTGGGAAGGAAGCTCTGGGCTTCTGCAGAGCTTTGATCAGCCTGTCCAGAAAGAGAGCATTTTAGTGATTGTTTCATGGCCATCTTTTTTTTTTTAATTGTTTAAAATATCTTGTTGTAAAGGTTTTTTGTGTAATCGAATTCTGGAACGATTTCACATTGATTTATTTATTTTTTCCTACTTTCAAAAACACAGCAATCTGGGTAGTTTCTTAGTTTCCCAAGAGGGCAGAGAGTCAGGCTCTGCCTGAGTCGGTTCGGGCCTGCTCTAACCAACACTATAGATCTGGTGCCGGCCAGCTGTCTTCTCACTGTGTCCCCAACTGGCAGAAGGGGTGGGGAAGCTCTCCGGGGTTCCTTTTAGAAGGATGCTAATCTCATTCATAACCAAATCACCTATCAAAACCCCTACTGCCAAATGTCATCACTTTGGGAATTAAGATATCAGCATATGAATTTGGCGGGGGGGGAGGGACACAATTCAGTTCAGTCCTCAACAACTCTCAGTGACCTTCTGGNTTGGGTCGTGAACATTAACTTTATTAAATAATAAGCAAACCGACAGAGTTTATAGGATTGTGTAGAGGGATCTGTTAAACGACAAGACTTGTTAGTATGTGTGCAAAATACTCATGGGGAACCTGATTTGTTTCAGGAGCACTCCACTGGGAATGAGTGTGCGTGGGTTCTAGTGACTCTGCCCTTAATTAGCTATGACCTTGGGTTAGTCACTTCCCCTGTCTTCCTACTTGCTGTCCTGGTCTGTAAGAGGAGGGGTCTCAGTCCCCACTGAGGGGACACTCTCACCAGCTTTAACATCGGAAGGTTTAAAAAAGCTCGTAGAGGACAGCTTATTCACAGAAAGTGGTTGAAGCAGGTGGAAATTTAGTTGAAAGGCTGACTTCCAAAATCCAGCACAAGGACCTCATCTCTATGGGATTTTGAAACTGATTTCTTTTCTCTTTGTTTTAGTTTTTCATTATTAAAGTGTAATTGACGTCAGTGTTATGTTAGTTTCAGGCGTACCTACACGGTGATTTGACAATCCTGTACATGACCCCGTGCTCCCCCTAGGTGGGGTCTCCGTCTATCACCATGCAGCGTTTCTACAGTATTATTGACTATATTCCCTGTGCAGTACATAAAAACCCAACCAAACGACAACAACAAAAACAAACTGACTTTTCAATAGAGTGGTTGCCCAAGGGGATGGGTGAAAGAGGCCAAGGGGATGAAGAGGCAGAAACTTCCAGTTATAAAGTAAGTACGTCTTGGAGATAAACTGATTGCTTGTGTCAGACTATGACCAACTCTCAGTTCTCTGCACCAATAAAGGACGACCGATGTGGCTCATTTGAAGGTCTCTCCCACCTCCACTCAGGAGTTGCGGATTTTGTGCCCAGAATAATACTGGCACGTGTTCACATCTTTACCATATGCCAACCAATCGTGGTGAGAAGTGACCATTAGACAGGTGTTGGAAGGCAAGAGAAGATAGTGGCCAGGGTTTCAACCCATTTGTTGGCAAGGTGGGCCTCTTTATACTGCTGATAACTTAAGGAATGTTAGGTTCACCGAGAGCTCATCAAATTTTGGAGGAATGATTTTAACCAAATGTATATAAGACACTGTAATTACCAAGTGCCATTTCATCCACTTACTAATCATATTGACAACTGGCACTGATTGCTCGGACCCTTAAGATATACCCTTTAGTGGGGATTCCACGCAGGACACCAAATGCCAGATTCTTGAATGCGCCAGGGAGAGCAGAGGTGAACTATTTCCCCATATATTATCTTTTTTTCTGGTAGAGGGGCCAAATCTCAATCCTGAAGAATCCGAGCACCTTTGGAATTGTAATTCAGGACCGTGGCCATGTCTGTCCACCTTGATGAGACTGACTGATTTCTTCTGCTTCCTCCGCCACCAATTTCTAAGTGGTCTCTTACTATGAGGGGCGAGTATAACTTCTTGATGAAGACCCTTTCATTTTACTAGTAGTAGGTACTTGAATATTTATTTGAAAACAGTGGTGTCTCACACTGTCACTACTACAACTACGGTCACCGTCAAGTGTTTACTGTGCACTGGGTTTTGTACTAAGTGCTTTCCATGAAGTATGTCTTTAGCCAATCACGTCAACCCTATGCGTGTCTGTCCAGTAGAGATTTCCAAGATGATGGATATGTTCGATAATACCAGCACTATTTAACTCCGGCAGCCACTCGCCCATGTGAATATTGAGCCCTTGAATTGTTTCTAGAGCAACCAAGGAGTGGATGATTTAATTCAGCTTTGATTGTGATGAGTTAAGATGTAAATAGACAATATGGTCAGTAGCTGCAGTATTGGGTGATGCACATATGAGGTATAAAGAGGCCATGGATCAAAGAGGCGAAATAATTTTCTCAGGGTCACAGAGCTAGCAAATGGCAGAGTGGGGATTTAATTCTGAAGCCACTGTCCTTATCTCACTGTTCTGTGACCATTTCTTAGACCGTGCCTGTTCCCATTGTGTCCAAATTTGTGAGAAAACGCCTCCAGTACCCTTGTAATTAACCATACAAAGGAAGAAAGCTGATAAATACACAATAAAGGACAACAGTGATTAAAACAGCATGTCTCTGGTCCCCAAATAGTGTGGCTAATGGAACAGAAAAAAAACAGTATATAGATATGAAAAGAGATAACACTGTATTGTAAAATTGAAATTTGCCAAGTGAATAGAATTTAAATATTCTCACCCCCCCAAAAAAGAGGGACAGAAATCTGTGAGATGATGGATGTGTTAATTAACTAGATGGGAGGAATAGTTTCATAAAGTATATGTGTATCAGCAGATCTTGATATGCGCTTTAGATATCTTACAATTTTATTTGTCACTTCGACCTCAAAAAAGCTGAAAAAATATAGAAAAAAGAAAAAATGAAAATACATGCTTGTGTGTTCTGTTTAGACTCATATATATGAATTGAACATGTGATGAACTGGACATCACTGAAAAATAAGTAAAGGAAGCGCTATTTAACTGATGGCTTGGGGAAAACTGGCTACCAAATAAATACACATAAGCCCCTAACCTGATATATTATATGAAAATCGATTTCAAATGGCATATGATTCAATTATTAAAGAATAAACTTATTTTAAAAATCAAATCACAGAAAAAACCAGCAGAAAATTTATTTGAGAAACCATCTGTTATGTGGTGAGTTCCGAACTGAAGAAATCATGAAGCAAAAAATATATAGATTTTGACTGCTTAAGAAATAAAGACTTATGGAGGCGCCTGGCTGGTTCAGTCAGAAGAGCACGTGCCTCTTGATCTTGGGGTCATGAGTTCGAACCCCATGTTGTGGGTTGAGATTACTAAAATAAATAAACTTAAAAAAAAGAAATAGAGACTTGTGAACAATAAAAAATACTTAGAATAAAAAGGAAAACAGATTTGGGGAATATTTGTCTTAAGACACCCAGGTGAGTTAACGGAAGAGAACTCGGACAGACAATTCACGGATCAGGGAATATGACTAGTGAATGAACTATATATAGGGAGCAGTGGAAATGGGGCTTTTTAAAGAGGTACAACATAGTTGATGACGAGACAGCATCTCATACCTTTTGAATTACCAAAATGTAAGAAGAACGTTATTTCTGTGAGCTGGAGAGAGGTGGTACACCTGGTGTTTTCAGTTGCTTATGGCAGCTAAAATTACTCTGATTTAGAAAGGAAATTTGATGAAACTTACCTCCTTCTACCACCATATATTTAAAGTGGGGGGAAAAGGTCTGTATATTGAATATGTGAATATTTACATTCATCGCATCAGCCCTAATAAGGAAAGAACGGGAAGCCATAGAAAATACCCATTTATGGGGCTACACGTACTCCTTGGAATATTACACATCTGTTAAAATAATCTTTATGATCACTGTGTAGCCACATGGGCAATGTTCATAACGGCAAATAGAAAACAGCAAGATGCGCCTTTGTATCTGGGCTGTCATAGTTCAACCACGTTCCAAGATACGCCTGTGGACCTCTAGTGAGGGAGCTCCGGGAAATGAAAACGGTTGGTATACGAGGATCATGGGCTTATGGGTGATTTACTTTTATTCTTATTTACCTATATCCGATTTTGTAATAAAGAAAGAAATAGAAATGAAAACCCGAACTAGCTGTCGCAGAAATGAATTCCCTTCATTGAGCATCGTTGTTTGCTGGAAGCTGTTCCTTCTCCCCCTTGGCCCGCAGACACCTACTCCTCATTTAGATGAACAGCAAGCGATCAGGATTACCCAGCCTTCCATGGAGCAGCGTCAGGAGAAGCAAGTGCTGCTTTATGCAAAGAGATTTCGTCTGTGATGGTTGGCAGGAGAAAGGATGTGCAGAGACTCTGGGCAGATTCGGCAGAGGTAGTGGGAATGAAAGGGGGCCATCTGGTCAACTGTGCTGTGGCAAATTAAATGGCATATTATGAACACGAAATACCTGAAGAAAATCCGAATGCAGTACACTTGGGAAAAGCCCAGCTGAAGCACTCTAAAACGAATCAACTACAGACCGACAATATGCCCCTCGTACGCTCAGATATGCCCATGACCAAGAAGAACATCATTCAGGACAAACTTTGCAGACCACATTCTACGTGGACTTCCCTTAGGGGAAAAAAAAATCAACAAACTACCCACCCCCTTCCCCCCCCCCACAGATGTCTCAGACGGAGCTACCGTTTCAATGAATCTGATATATGCAGAACTAATAAGGCGTGGGGTTTGATTTCTCTGGAATCATGTTCATTGGTGAAGTCTAGTGCCCAAACCAGACAACCGGACATGCATCTGGGTATAAGCTGTTTCTCTCCCCCGCTCCCTTCTTTGCTTCCTTCCCCCCTTCCTCCTCCTCCCCACCTGCCTTTTCTTTCCTTCTTTTCCTAAAGGGTTCTAGTCCCCACCCTTAAGCCCCCATCTCTGGAATGCTTTATAATTTCGCCATGCTCACCCCTTCTTTCCACTCAGCCTTCTTTCAGTTCTTCCCCCATTTCTTTGTTGTTCGGACTCTGGGGCTCTTTCAAGTGCATGCGTTTGCATATTCGGCAACTTCTCCTTTCCCCCACGTTTCGTGTTTTGACTGCTTCCTTTAGAGTGTTGATAAATTTGTCATGATCCCTGTCTGTAGAGTTCTTCCTGGTATTTCCAGTCCCTTCATGATAGCTCTGCTGCAAGCGTGCTTTCAGCGACACTGTGTTTGTCCTTGGCTTTGGGGCTGTTTGGATTTCTTTCCAAGGAGATAGCTCCGTGCCATGGCTTGACTGAGGAGGGGCACAAAAGCAGTGTCTGTGTTTGAAGGGCCGTCCGTGGGAAAGGGACTTCGATATTTCCCATCCGGCTGGAAAGAACCTGACGCATCCCAACGGCAGGTGGATTTAGACTCTATAAAAGGAGGTGCCTTCTGATATGGCAGTTCAGAGACAGAATGGGTGATTTCCAGGGTCGGCATCTTTGGGTGTGCACTTGGGCATAGTATAAAGGCGCCTGGCAGAGGAAACGCGTGGGAGCCGAAATGCAGCCCTCACTTCGCTCAGCAAGCCCTGTGCTTTGGAAGGGGGCCATATCATCCTGGAAGAAGGGGTGCTTGGAGAGGGCATCTTTCAGTCTTCTACATAAAGGCACCATATGTGCTAGGGGCAGTCCTAGCCATCCCCAGTAGGGGGGGGCGGGGGTAGTGGCTTCTCTCCAAATGATTGTTGCGGAACAAGGGGGCGAACGGCTCAGCTTGTGCGCTGGAGGAAGTGCTTGCCTTCTGTCCAACACCTCCACATTTCCCGTCTGGGCTTTGATTCTTCTGCACCACCCAACAGTTTTTCTTACCTTGTCTGTGGCCACCTTGCATCTTCTCATCCTACTGACGCAACAAATGTCCACATTAAGACCCCCCCAACTTCCGGGATGTGGATAGGTACCATCACGTACAGCGCTGGGTCCAGTAAATTCTCATCTCTGAGAATGTGTTTTCTCTCTTCTTTTCAAAGGAGATCAGTCCCCCACTCTCTGCCCACCACCTAGTGCTTTGGGAAGACAGCAGGAAATAATGCCAACTGAATGCACTTTGGAAAGTGTGAAGGGGTCCTGTTGCATTAGGCGGTCAGTGCGCTTGGAACTCCCGTCAGATTAGTGTCTTCGGTGGCGCCTGGAGCTGCTTGTTCTGCGATCAAGAATTCCCCGAGCACAGCAGTTCAGCACCCTCTCAGGAGGGCTGACATCCACACCACTCTTTTGGCTCTCAGCATGTAACATTTGTAGTTCGGTCCCATTTTTCCTGTGTACATCTTGTTTACCCCAAATAGACTGCAAACTTCTGGAACCAGGTACCACACCTGGGACGCTCCTGCAATTCTGAGCGGGACATCTTATACTTCCTGAATTCTACTGAATTGATTCTTCCTTCCTTGCCACTCCTCCTTCAACAGATATTTTTTGAGCATGTACTGTGTTTCAGTCTTCGTTCGAATGAACAAAACCATCCAAAGTCCCTGTCTTCATGGAGCTTGTTATTCTTGTCCGGATCTGCCTTTTACTAGGTGGGTATGGCCTCCGCCAAGTGACTTCACCTGGGAAATGAGTGTGAAGTTTTCACATTTTGGGGTAGAAATACCCAATAGGCAAATATGGCCTAGATCATTCTTCCTTTTTTTTTTTTTTCCTGTGATGGATTTGTTTGGTCCAAAGACAGTAGCTGTTTTATTTCTACCTTGAGTACCCAGCTCACAATCAGCTTTTATTCAGGTTTTCAAGTATTACTTTAGATTTCCTTTCAATACACAGCATCAACCTTCTTGTGTTTATATCCTTTAGTCCTCTGTCCTGAGAGCAACTCCCGGAGTTATAGCCTAGGATTCTCGAGCTGCAGGAGATTGCCTGTTTAACCGTGATAAATCCTCAGGAGAAAATTGGGTCTTTTTTCTCCTATAATTTTATTTGTTTAAATCCTGACTGCTTATAGTAAATATCCTCTCAAAGATAATTTCATTTCCAAATAATTTGGTATCTGATTTGACGCAGCTTGAGTGTTTATTTTGGGGATATCATTTTTCTTTTATAATGAGTTTCCCACAATAGCTATGTTTAATGCTGTTACATCTGTTTGCCTGGCTACCAGCGGGATTGTGGTTACTTTGCTGGAGTAATATTAATTTACTAATAGTAATTACCTCTCAGGAAACCTCTTTGTTGGCAGTAGCATTTGATTTGGTCTTCATCAGGAAAAAAATATAACTTTTCAAAAAATGGGATTAATTTTTAAAAATGTTAAGGAAATATGATAAATTTAATCCCATATCATGTGTATAGTGTTTTTAGCCGAGTGGTCATTCACATGTATGTAAGTTTCACTTTCAAGATCCTGAGGCTCAGTAGCAACGTTATTATCTAAGTAAGGCAACTAAATACATTCTTCTAGGGATGTGTACTGATTCAGGTTTAATTATTAATGGGGGTGGTCTAAGGAGGTGAAGGTTCTATTTTCAATCCATAATTTCACACATGTCAAGTTTGAATTTACATGAGAACTCTAATAATGGCCTGTCTTTGGTGGTTGTTTCCAAGATGCTGTGAGCATTATAATTAGCGATAAGGAGAGCACTGACCAAATCAGGGCACCACATACAGATACCTGGAGTGGAAAGGAAATGCTTTATTTCAGGATATGCTTCTCTCTATAAGCAAAGAACAGTAAAAGTCACTTTAAGCTGTTTCAAATGAATTCTATTTGGTAACTGGTATGGGTCTCCAGATTTGGGCCGTGTCGTTTTGCAGTGCCTGGGAGAAGAGTTGAAGCCAGTCCAACAACTTCACAAATTTCTAGGTAGTAAATGACTTACCATTTATATTATTTTATTTTATTTTTTTATTTTTTTTTAAAGATTTTATTTATTTTTTTGACAGAGATAGAGACAGCCAGTGAGAGAGGGAACACAAGCAGGGGGAGTGGGAAAGGAAAGAAGCAGGCTCACAGCAGAGGAGCCTGACGTGGGGCTCGATCCCACAACGCCGGGATCACGCCCTGAGCCGAAGGCAGACGCTTAACCGCTGTGCCACCCAGGCGCCCCCATTTATATTATTTTAAAATTCAGTTGTTGTACTTCAGTACATTATGTCTTCTCCAATCTCCCAGCCCTGTTGGATTTTGTGCATTGATACAGCCTTTTGTTATTGGTGCCACTACATCGAATCAGTGAGTAAGCAAATCTTGATGGCATGCCTACTATTTTCCAGGTACTGTATTAGACACTGGGGATATGTTGGTGGACAAAACAGACATGGCTTCTTATGAAACTTACCATCCGGGATCCTTAAGCAATTAGGGGAATGAAATACTAAGTCATTTAATTTGAGTCTCAGTGTCATTATCTTAAAATAGGCATAATGCCTACCTTGAAGGCTTGCTGTGGGAATAAAAGGAGACCAGTCTCTAAAGCACCAGCATGATGCTTGGCATATCGGACATTGTAGACCCTCAGTCACTGTGAGTCCTGGAGGGCCCTAGTATAAAGTTACATGCTGTGCAACACGCTATTCTTGATCGTACTCACCGTGCTGTAGTTACATCCCTGTGACTTGTTTATTTAATGAACGGAAGTTTGTATGTCTTGACCCCTTCTTCCACAGTTACTCAACCCCCTTCCCCTCTGCTAACCACCAACCTGTTCTCTGCATCTGTGCGTTTTGTTTAGTTGTTCGTTTGTTTAGATTTTTAGATTCCATGTATAAGTGGAATCATATGGTATTGGTCTTTCTCTGTCTGACTTGGCTTTTATTGCTGCAGTGAACATAGGGGTGCACATATCTTTTCAAATTAGTGGTTCTATTTCTTTTAGATAAATACCCAGGAGTGGAGTTACTGGATCATCACATAGTAGTTCTATTTCTAGGTTTTTGTTTTTTTTTTGAGGAACCTGTATACTGTATTCCCCTTTTCTCCACATCCTCACCAACACTTGCTATTTCTTGTTTTTTTTTTCTGATCATAGCCATTTTGACAGGTATGAGATGATATCTCGTATGGTTTTGATTTGCATTTCCCTGATGATTAGTGGTGCTGAGCATTTTTTCTTTATTTAATGTTTTTTTTTAAAGATTTATTTATTTGTGGGGCGCCTGGGTGGCACAGCGGTTAAGCGCCTGCCTTCGGCTCAGGGCGTGATCCTGGCGTTCTGGGATCGAGCCCCACATCAGGCTCCTCCGCTATGAGCCTGCTTCTTCCTCTCCCACTCCCCCTGCTTGTGTTCCCTCTGTCTCTGGCTGTCTGTATCTCTGTCAAATAAATAAATAAATAAAATCTTTTAAAAAAGATTAATTTATTTGTTTTAGAGGGAAAGAGAGAGTGCATGCACGTGCAGGTGTGAGCATGAGTGGGAAGAGGTGCAGAGGGAGATGGAGAGGAAGAGAAGCAGACTCCCCAAGGAGTGCAGAGCCCCACGAGGGGCTCGATCTCATGACCCTGAGATCATGACCTGAGCAGAAACCAAGAGTAAGCTGCTGACTGTTTCCTTGGCTGTGCAGAAGCTTTTTATCTTGATGAAGTCCCACAAGTTCATTTTACCTTTTGTTTCTCTTGCCTTTGGAGATGTGTCATGAAAAAGGTTGCTTTGGCCGATGTCGTAGAGGTTGCTGCCTATGTTCTCCTCTAGGATTTTGATGGATTCCTGTCTCACATCGAGGTCTTTCATCCATTTGGAGTTTATCTTTGTGTATGGTGTGAGTGAGTGGTCAAGTTTCATTCTTTTGCATATAGCTGTCCAATTTTCCCAGCACCATTTATTGAAGAGACTGTCTTTTTTCCACCGGATGTTTTTTCCTGCTTTATCAAAGATTAGTTGCCCAAAGAGCCGAGGGTCCATTTCTGGGTTCTCTATTCTGTTCCATTGGTCGATGTGTCTGTTTTTGTGCCAGTACCATGCTGTCTTTGTGATCACAGCTTTGTAGTACAGCTCGAAATCCGGCATTGTGATGCCCCCAGCTTTGTTTTTCCTTTTCAACAGTTCCTTGGAGATTCGGGGCCTTTTCTGGTTCCATACAAATTTAAGGACTATTTGTTCCAGTTCTTTGAAAAATGTCCTCGGTATTTTGATCGGGATAGCATTGAAAGTGTAGATTGCTCTGGGTAGTATGGACATTTTAACTATGTTAATTCTTCCAATCCATGAGCATGGAATATTTTTCCATCTTTTTATGTCTTCCTCAATATCTTTCAAAAGTGATCTATAGTTTCTAGGATATAGGTCCTTTACGTCTCTGGTTAAGTTAATTCCAAGGTAACGCATGGTTTTTGGTGTTATTGTAAATGGGATGGATTCCCTAATTTCTCTTTCTTCAGTCTCGTTATTCGTGTATAGAAATGCAACTGATTTCTGGGCATTGATTTTGTATCCTGCCACCTTACTGAATTGTTCTATAACTTCTAATAGTTTGGGAGTGGATTCCTTTGGGTTTTCCATATAGAGTATCATGTCATCTGCAAAGAGAGACAGTTTGACTTCTTCTTTGCCGATTTGGATACCTTTGATCCCTTTTTGTCTTCTGATTGCTGTTGCAAGGACTTCTAGTACTATGTTGAATAATAGTGGCGAGAGTGGGCATCCTTGTCGTGTTCCTGATCTTAAGGGAAAGGCTTCCAGCTTTTCCCCATTGAGAATAATGCTTGCAGTAGGCTTTTCATAGATGGCTTTTATGAGATTGAGAAATGTACCCTCTATTCCTACACTCTGAAGGGTTTTAATCAGGAAAGGATGCTGTATTTTGTCAAATGCTTTTTCTGCATCAATTGAGAGGATCATATGGTTCTTGAGTCTTTTCTTGTTGATATGATGTATCACATTGATTGATTTGCGAGTGTTGAACCATGCTTGCATCCCAGGTATGAATCCCACTTGGTCATGATGGATAATCCTTTTAATGTACTGTTGGATTCTATTAGCAAGGATCTTGTTGAGGATTTTGGCATCCATATTCATTAGAGAAATCGGTCTGTAATTCTCCTTTTTGAGGGGGTCTTTGCCTGGTTTGGGGATCAAGGTAATATTAGCCTCATAGAATGAGTTTGGTAGCTTTCCTTCTGTTTCTATTTTTTGAAATAGCTTTAGGAGAATAGGTATTATTTCTTCTTTGAATGTTTGGTAGAATTCCCCAGGAAAACCGTCTGGGCCTGGAGTTTTATTATTTGGAAGGTTGTTTATCACTGACTCAATTTCTTCATAGTTAATTGGCCTATTTAAGAAATCTATTTCTTCCTGTTTCAGTCTTGGTAGTTTATAGGTTTCCAGGAAGGCCTCCATCTCTTCCAGATTGTTTAGTTTTTTGGCATATAGCTGTTGATAAAAGTTTCTAATAATCCTTGCAATTTCAATGGTGCTGGTCGTGACCTCTCCCTTTTCAGTCATAATTTTAATAATCTCAGTCCTTTCTCTTTGTTTTTGGACAAGTTTTGCCAGTGGTCTATCAATTTTATGGATTCTCTCAAAGAACCAGCTTCTAGTCCTGTTGATCTGCTCTACTGTGGTTCTGGTCTCTAATTCATTGATTTCTGCTCTAATCTTGGTCAACTCCTTCCTTGTCAGTGGGTTAGGCCTGTCCCTCTGTTGCTGTTCCAGTTTCTTGAGGTGAGAATATAGAAACTGCATTTTAGATTTTTCTATTCTTTTGAGTGAGGCTTGGATGGCTATGTATTTCCCCCTTAGGACTGCCTTTGCAGTATCCCAAAAAAAAAGGGTAAGCTGCTGAACCGACTCAGCCACCCAGGTACCCCTGAACAGTTTTTCATATGCTTATTGGTCATCTGTATGTCTTCCTTGGAAAAATGTCATTCAGATCCCTTGTTCATTTTTAAATTGGATGATTTTTTTTTTCTATTGAGTTGTGTGAGTTTTACATTTTTTAAATACTAACCCCTTATTGGATATATGATTTGCAAATATCTTCTTCCATTTAGTAGGTTGCCTTTTTTAATTTCTTTGATGGTTTCCTTCATTGTGCAGAAGCTTTGTAGTGGTTTGTTGTAGTCCCATTTGTGTATTTTTGCTTTTGTTGCTATTGTCTTTGGAGTCAGATAAAAAAAAAGTATCACCAAGAGTGATATCAAGGAGCTACCACCTGTTTTCTTCCAACAGTTTTATGGTTTGGGGGCTCATATTCAAGTATTTAATCCATTTTAAGTTTATTTTTATGTATAGTGGAAGATAGTGGTCCAGTTTCATTCTTTTGCAAGTGGCTATCCAGTTTTCCCAACACCATTTATTGAAGAAACTGTCCTTTTCCTATTGTACATTCTCACCTTCTTTGTTATAAATTAATTGGCTGTATATACAAAGGCTCATGTCTGGGCTCTCTGTTCTGTTTCATCGACATAGGTATCTGGTTTTGCGCCAATACCATACTGTTTTGATTAGTATAGCTTTGTATTACAGTTTGAAATAAGGAAGCATGAGGGCTTCAGCTTTGTTTTTTCTCAAGATTGCTTTGGCTATTCAGGATCTTTTGTGATTCAATACAAGTAAGGATTGTTTATTTCTGTGAGAAATTCCATTGGGATTTTGACAGGGACAGCATTGAATCCATAGATTGCTTTGGCTAATATGGGCATTTTAATAATATTAATTCTTGCAATCCATGAGCATGGAATATCTTTCCATTTATTTGTGTCGTCTTCAATTTCTTTTATCAGTGTCTTGTAGCTTTCAGTGTACACATCTTTCACCTTCTTGGTTAAATTTATTCCTGGGTGTTTTATTCTTTTTGATACAATTGTAAATGGGAGTGTTTTCTTACTTTCCCTTTCTGATAGTTTGTTGCTGTGTATAAAAACACAACTGATTTTTGCGTATTGATTTTGTATCCTGCAACTTTCCTAAATTCATTTATTAGTTCTAACAGGTGTTTTTTCCCCCAGAGTCTTCAGTATTTTTCATGTAGAAAATCATGTAGTCCACAAACAGTGGCAGTTTTACTGCTTTCCTTCCAAATTGGAAGCCCTTTATTGATTTTTCTTGCCTAATTGCTCTTGCCAGGACTTAAATAATATGTTGAAAAATAAGTGGTGAGCGTGAACATCTTTATCTTGTTCCTGATCTTAGAAGAAAAGCTTTCAGCTTTCCACCGTAATGTATAGTAATTACTGTAGCTTTGTCATATATGGCCTTTATTTTGTTGATCTATGTTCCCTCTATACCCACCTTGTTGAGAGTTTTTATTATGAATGGATGTTGAATTTTGTCAACTGCTTTTCTGCATCTTTTGAGATGACTGCATGATTTTTAGCCTTCATTTGGCTAATGTGGTGTATCATGTTGATTGATTTGCAGATATTGAACTATCCTCCCATCCTTGGAATAAATCCTACTTGATCATGGTGTATGGTCTTCTTAATGTATTGTTGAATTCAGTTTGCTAATATTTTGTTGGTAATTGTTGTATCTCTTCATCTGGGATATTGGCCTGTAAATTTTTTTTTTTGTGGTACCCTTGTCTGGTTTTGGTTTTCAGGGTAATGCAGGCCTCATAAAAAACAGTTTGGAAACAGTCCCTCCTCTTCAATTTTTGGAAGAGTTGAGAAGGACGGGTGTTAAAAATCTTTGAATGTTTGGTAGAATTCATCAGTGAAGCTGTCTGGTCCTGGACTTTGGGGGTTTTTGATTACCAATTGTCTCCTTGCTAGTAATTGGTCTATTTGGATTTTCCTTTTCTTTATGATTCAGTCTTGGAAGATTGTGTGTCTCTAGGAATGTATCCAATTCTTCTAGATTTTCCAATTTGTTGGTGTATAATTATTCATAGTAGAATCTTATTCTCTGTGTTTCTTTGGTGTCAGTTATAATTTTTCTTCTTTCATTTCTAAGTTCATTTATTGGATCCCTTTTATTTTTTTCTTAGTGGGTCTAGCTAAAGGTTTATCAATTTTGTTTATCTTTTAAAAGAACCAGCTATTAGTTTCATTGATCTTTTTAATTGTCTTTTTAGTCTTTATTTTCATTTTTTTCCATTCTCATCTTTATGTTTTCCTTTCTTTTACTAACTTTGGGCTTTGTTTGTTCCTTTTTATTTTTATTTTATTTATTTATTTGACAGAGGTAGACAGCCAGTGAGAGAGGGAACACAAGCAGGGGGAGTGGGAGAGGAAGAAGCAGGCTCCCAGCAGAGGAGCCTGATGTGGGGCTCAATCCCAGAACACCGGGCTCATACCCTGAGCCGAAAGCAGACGCTTAACGACTGCGCCACCCAGATGCCCCTGTTTGTTCCTTTTTTTAAATTTTAAATTCCAGTATAGTTAACATACAGTGTTATATTAGTTACAAGTGTACAATATAGTGATTCAACAATCCCATACATCATCCAGGCTCATCACAAGTACCCTCCTTAATCCCATTGCCTGTTTTACCCATTCCTTCCTCCTCCCCAGTAGCCATCAGTTTGTTCTCTATAGCTAAGCATCTGTTTCTTGGTTTGTCTCTTCTTTTTTTCCCCCTTTGCTCATTTTTGTTTGTTTGTTTCTTAAATTCCAGATATGAGTGAAATCATAGGGTATTCATCTCTTTCTGACTGACTTATTTCGCTTAGCATTGTACTCTGGTTCCATCCATGTTGTTGCACATGGCAAAATTTCATTCTTTTTATGGCTGAGTAATACTCTATTGTGCATATGTACCACATCTTCTTTATCCATTCATCTATCAATGGACTGGGCTGCTTCCATAATTTAGCCGTTGTAAATAATGCTGCTGTAAGTGTAGGACTCCATGTAGCCCTTTGAGGTGGCGGTCTTGTATTTTTTGGGTAAATACCCAGTAGTGTGATTCCTGGATCATAGGGTAGTTCTACTTTTAACTTTTTGAGGAACTTCTATATTCCTTTCCACAATGGCTGTACAGTTTGCATTCCCACCAACAGTACAAGAGGTTCCTTTTTCTCCACATCCTCGCCAACACTTGTTGTTTCTTGTGTTTTTGATTTTAGCCATTCTGACCAGTGTGAGGTGATATCTCATTGTAGTTTTGACTTGCATTTCCCTGATGAGGAGTGATGTTGAGCATCTTTTCATGTGTCTGCTGGCCATCTGTATTTCTTTGGGAAAATGTCTGTTTGTGTCTTCTGCCCGTTTTTTAATTGGATTATTTGTTTTTTGGGTATTGAGTTGTATCAAATCTTTATATATTTTGGATACTAACCCTTTATCGATTAGGTCATTTGCAAATATCTTCTCCCATTCTGTAGGTTGGTTTTTAGATTTGTTGATTATTTCCTTTGCTGTGCAGAAGCTTTTTTTTTTTTTAAAGATTTTATTTATTTATTCGACAGAGACAGAGACAGCCAGCGAGAGAGGGAACACAAGCAGGGGGAGTGGGAGAGGAAGAAGCAGGCTCATAGCAGAGGAGCCTGATGTGGGGCTCGATCCCATAACACCGGGATCACGCCCTGAGCCGAAGGCAGATGCTTAACCGCTGTGCCACTCAGGCGCCCCTGTGCAGAAGCTTTTTATTTTGATACAGTCCCAATAGTTTATTTTTACTTTTATTATCCTTCCTTCAGGAGGCACATCTAGAAAAATGTTGTTACAGCCAATGTCAGAGAAATTACTGCCTGTGGTCTCTTCTAGGATTTTTTATGATTTCAGGTCTCACATTTAGGTTTTTAATCTGTTTTAAATTTATTCTTGTGTATAGTGAAAGAAAGTGATTCGGTTTTATTCTTTTGCATGTGGCTGTCCAGTTTTTCCAACACCATTTATTAAAGAGACTGTCTTTTTCCCATTGGATATTCTTTCCTGCTTTGTTGAAGACTAATTAACCATATAATTGTTGGTCTATTTCTGGGTTTTCTACTGTATTCCATTAATTGTGTGTCTGTTTTTGTGCCAGTACGATCCTGTTTTGATTACTACAGCTTTGTGATATAGCTTGAAGTCTGGCATTATGATACCTCCAACTTTGCTTTTCTTTTCTAAATTCCTTTGGCTATTCAGGGTCTTTTGTGGTTCCATATAAATTTTAGGATTTTTTGTTCTAGTTCTATGAAAAATGCTGTTTGTATCTTGTCAAGAATTGCCTTAAATCTAGAGATTGCTTTGGGTTGTATAGACACTTCAACAATATCTGTTCTTCCAATCCATGAGCATGTAATGTCATTCCATTTCTTTGTGTTGTCTTCAGTTTCTTTCATCACTGTTTTATAGTTTTCAGACTACAGGTCTTTCACCTCTTTGGTTAGGTTTATTTCTAGGTATCTTATTATTTTTGGTGCAATTGTAAATGGGACTGTTTTCCTAATTTATCTTTGTGCTGCTTCATCATTAGTGTATAGAAATGTAACAGATTTCTGCACATTGAATTTTTATCCCATGGCTTCACTGAATTTATTTATCACTTCTAGTAGTTTTTTTTTATGGTCTTTAGGGTTTTCTATGTATAGTATCATGTCATCTGCAAATAGCAAGTGTTACTTCTTTCTTATCAATTTGGATGTCTTTTATTTCTTTTTCTTGTCTAATTGCCATGGCTAGGATGTTTGTTCCTTTTTTTCTAGTTCCTTTAGATGTAAAGGTAGGTTGTTTATTTGAGATTTTTCTTGTTTCTTGAGATAGGCCTATAATGCTACAAACTTCAGTCTTAGAATTTCTCTTGCTGTATCCTATAGATTTTGGTATGTTGCATTTTCATTTCCATTTGTCTTCTTTTTTAAAAAAGATTTACTTATTTACTTGAGAGAGAGAGAGAAAGAGCAGGGGGAGGAGCAGAGGGAGAGGGAGCGAAAGAATCCTCAAGCAGACTTCCCATGGAGTACGGACCCTGATGTGGGGCTTGATCCCAGGACCCTTAGATCATAACCTGAGGTGAAAACAAGAGTCAGATGTTCAACCTACTGAGCCCATCCAGGCGCTCTTGTCTTTTTTTTTTTTTGAAGATTTATTTATTTATTTGAGAGAGAGAGCACACATAAACAGGAGTAGGGGCAGAGGGAGTGGGAGAATTTCAAACAGACTCCCTGCTGAATGCAGTGCCTGATGTGGGGCTTAATCTCACAACCCTGAGATCATGACCCGAGCTGAAATCAAGAGTCAGATGCTTAACTGACTGAGCCACCCAGGTGCCCCTCATTTTCATTTGTCTTAAGGTATTTTTTGATTTATCTTCTGATTTTTATGTTGATCCGTTGGGTATTTAGTAGTATGTTGCTTAATCTCCACATATTTGTGATTTTTTCCTCCAGTTTTCGTTTTGTGATTGGTTTCCAGTTTCATACCATTGTTGTCTGAAAAGATGCTTGATATGATTTCAGTATTTTTAAATGTATTGAGACTTGTTTTTTGCCCTAATGTATGATCTATTCTGAAGAACATTCCACGTGCACTTGAGAAGAATGTGTATTCTGCTGCATTTGGATGGAATGTTCTGCATATGTCTATTAAGTTCATCTGGTCTAAGGAGTCCTATGTGTCCTTTAAGGCTGATGTTTATTGATTTTCTGTCTGGATGATCTGTTCATTGATACACGTGGGATGTTTCCTACTATTACTATATCACTATTGATTTCTCCTTCAAGTTTGTTAGTATTTGCTTTATATAATTTAGGTGCTCCTATGTTGGGTGCATAAATATTTACAACTGTTATATCTTCTTTCTGGATTGACCTCTTTATCATTATGCCATGCTCATTTTAGTCTTTTAGTAGTCTTTGTTTTAAATTCTATTTTGTCTGATATAAGTACAGCTATCCCAGCTTTCTTTTGTTTTCCATTTGCAAGACATCTTTATCTATCCCTTCATTTTCAGTCTCTGTGTGTCCTTCCATCTGAGGTGATTGTCTTGTAGGCGGCATATAGATGGGTCTTGTTTTTTAATCCATTCTGCCACTTTATGTCTTTTGATTGGAGAATTTAGTTCATTTACATTTAAAGTAATTGTAGATAGGTATGTACTCATTGCCATTTTGTTAATTGTTTTCTTGCTGTTTTGTAGCTCCTCTCTGTTTCTTGCTTCTCTTGCTCTTTTCCCTTGTGTTTTGATACCTTTCTTGAGTGTTATATTTAGATTTCATTCTCATTATTTTTTGTGTATCTACTATAGGTTTTTGCTTTGTGGTTTCCAGGAGGTTTACTATATCAGCCTATATGTATATATCAGTTTATTTTAAGTTGATAACACGTTACTTTTGAATGCAGTGTCAGACTGCATTCTTACTCCTTCACAAGTTCTCTGCTTTTGTTATCTCATTTTGTAACTTTTTATTTTATGTATCTCTTAACTAATTTTTGTAATAATAGATATTTTTACTACTTTTGTCTATTAACCTTCATGCTATTTTTTATAAGTGATTAACCCACTACCTTTGCTATCTGTTTACCTTTACTGATGAGATACTTTACTTTCATATGTTTCCTTATGACTAATTAATGCCCTTTCTCTTGAGCTTAAAGGAGACCCTGTAACATTTCTTGTAAAGCCTGTTTAGTGCCTGTGAACTCCTTTAGTTTTTGCCTCTTTGAAAAACTTTTTTTCTCCTTCAAATCCGAATGATAATGTTGCCAGGTAGAGTACTTTTGGTTGGAACTTTTGATTTCAACACTTTGAATATATCATGCCACTTTCTTCTGGCTTGCATGATTTCCGCTGAAAAATCTGCTCATAATCTTTGGGGGTTCCTTTGCACATAAGTTCTTCTCTTGCTGCTCCTGAGATTCTCTTTTTATCTTTAACTTGTGACATTTTAATTATAATGTGTCTTGCGGAGGATCTTTTGGGTTCATCTCTTTTGGAATTTTCTAGCTTTTTTGGATCTGGATGACTTTTTCCTTACCCAGGTTAGGGAGGTTTCAGCCATTATGTCTTCATATAACCTTTCTGTGCCTTTCTCTTTCAGTCTTCTGGCTTCCCTATTAAGTAACTGTTGTTCCACTTGATGTTATCCTATGGCTCTCTTAAGCTATATTCATGTTTTAGAATTCTTTTTTTCCTTTTTTAAAAAAGATATTTATTTATTTATTTATTTATTTATTTATTTATTTGACAGAGAGGGACAGCCAGCGAGAGAGGGAACACAGGCAGGGGGAGTGGGAGAGGAAGAAGCAGCCTCCCAGCGGAGGAGCCTGATGTGGGGCTCGATCCCAGAACGCCGGGATCACGCCCTGAGCCGAAGGCAGACGCTTAACGACTGAGTCAACCAGGCGCCCCTAGAATTCTTTTTTTCCTTTTGATGCTCTGTGTGGGTTAGTTCCACTCCCTTGTCCTCCGGGCCACTAATCCATTCTTCTGCTTCATCTGTTCTGTTATTGAACCCCTCTAGTGTATTTTTCAGTTCAGTTACTGTGTTCTTCAGCTCTGTGACTTCTGTTTTCTTACATTTTCTATCTCTTTGTTGAAGTTCTGTGTACATCCACTCTTCTCTGTTCGCATCTTTATGACCATTATTTTGAACTCTTTTGCTTCTCTTCATTTCATTAATTTTTTTCCCCCTGGGGTTTTATCTTGTTCTTTTATTTTGAACATATTCCTCTGTTTCCTCATTTTGTTTCACTCTCTGTTTGTTTCTATGTATTAAGTGAAACAGCTTAATCCTGTCTTGAAGGAGTGGTCATAGGAAGACTGTGTGTTTCTATCTGCTGTCTGTGCAGTGCCCTGAGTGTGGTAGTCTCCCAGCAACTCTCTCTGGTTGTTTCAGTCCTGTGGGGCTCAGAACTACAAGCCCCCCTGGCCACCAGAGCCAGACATTCAAATAGACATCCTCTTTTTGGACCATGTGCATCCACTGGCTTTGTTGGCACCATGGGGAAGCATTGGGCCAGGGCAAACTTGCTTGCTGGATTTAGTGAGGTGGGTCCCTGGGTGAGTGCTGGGGCAGAGCATGTGACTCTAGCAAGGTAGAGGGAGAGTACAAGATGGCCCTCCAGTGCTGGTGACTCAAGAGCAGAAAAATGGCCTCCAGTACCTCCATTCCAGGAAGGAGTTCCAACAGATCCCTGCCCCTCTAGCAGAAGCTTTACGATTAGCCAGTGAATCTCCTTCACATATGGTCTATGTACTTTTCAACCTGCTGCTTTTGTGGAGAGTGAATCTGTGAGTGATTCCTTTAAGAGTGGAATATTAGTTTTCTACAGGTCTTTGAGTCTCCTAGATGTAAGCCTTGGTTTTCAAAGCCAGATGTTTTGAGGCTCTTTTGTCCGGTGCAGGTCCCAAGGTTTGGGTTTCCTGGTGAGGGGCTTGAACCCTTCATGTTTCAGGGATATGCTCTAGGTTTGTGAGATTCTTCCTGCTTATGCGTCACTGTGCTGCTGGTGGGACGTTGGTGAGACTGTGTCTCTGCCTTGCCTAGCTATCTCAGTGTGGCCCTTTTCTCTTTTGTTGTGGAGGGGCTGTTCAGATAGTTTTCTGGTCTTTTTCAGAGAGAATTGATCTATAATTAGCTGTAGGTTTGGCATGTCCATGGGAGAAGGTGAGTTCAGGGTCTTCCAATGCTGCCATATTGAACTGACCCTTTCTTCACATGGGTATTTTTTAAAAAAGATTTTATTTATTTATTTAGGAAGTGACAGAGTGAGTGGGAGGAGGGGTGGAGGGAGAGGGAGAGGGAATCCCAAGCAGACTTTGCTCTGAGCAGGGAGCCCAGTGCGGGACTGTCTCTCACAACTCTGAGATCATGACCTGAGCTGAAATCATGTGTCAGATGCTCAACCGACTGGGCCACCCAAGCGCTCCACCTTGGCATTGAAAGACTCAGTTCAAATACATCTGAAGGAGTAGACAAAGTACATTAGGTGTCCTGTTTCTCGAACTAACCATGGGAAATGTCAAGATGGGTGTTTACTCCAGCATTTTGGAAATGATCAAAAGTCCAGATGGAATGAGCAGACTTCTTAGCTACCAGGAGTGAGGGAGAGTATAGGTGAGGGTGATGGATTTGAAAATCTATTCATCTGTGTTAGAACAAATCAAAATAATTCTAGCTGTTGGTTTTAGTCAGTTTGAGTCCAAAATAAATAGTAAAGGTTTGTGAAGGGATGACAAAGCAATGCTATTTCTTTTCCATAATGAGCACTTGTAGGTAGATATTTTTGGGGAGTTTATGTGCTCTGAAAGAAAGTCTTAATGCAGTTTTTAAAAATGGAGTTTTCCCTGTGCCCGTTAAAATTATTTTTATTTATGGTCATACCATCATAGATTAGGAGGAACCACACATCCATTACATCTTTGTATTAGTTTGTTCAGGCAGCTCTCACAGAAAAACACCACAGACCGGGTGGCTTACAAGCAACAGACGTTTGTTTCTCACAGTTCTGGAGGTTGAGAAGTCCAAGATTAAGGTCCTGGCAGATTCAGAGTCTGATGAAAACCTAGTTCTTTAGAGGCCCATCTGCTTACCATCTCCTCACATGGCAGAAGAGGGGAGAGAGCTGTCTGGGGTCCCTTTTATAAGGGCAGTAACCCCATTCATGAAAACTCCACTTTCATGACCTAATCAGCTCTCCAAGGCCCCACCCCCAAATACCATCCCACTGAGGGTTACATTTCAGCATATGAATTTTGAGGGGGGACCCAAACATGTAGAGTCGTGGGTCTCTAAATACATCACACACATATAATGGTTTATGCTCTTTATTTATTTTTAAAAAGATTTTATTTATTTATTTATTTGAGAGAGAGAGAGAGAGAGCCAGAAGAGGGGCAGAGGGAGAGGGACACCCAGACTCCATGCTGAGTGAGGAGCTCTACTCGGGGCTTGATCTCACAACCCTGAGATCATGACCTGAGCTGAAACCAAGAGTCTGACGCTTAACCAACTGAGCCACCCTGGTGCCCAGGTTTATGCTCTTTAAAATGCTTTTACACCTAGCTCACTTTACTCTGTCTAGTGGGGCTGGGATTATTACCTCAGTTTCATAGGTGAAGACATTGAAATGCAGACACTTTGTCAAGAATCTGCTTGTCAGAGACAGAGAGTGGGCCAGAAGCATAGATTTCTTTTTGCACAGCACTCGGCCACCGAAGCTGCTTTTTGCTCTTTCACTCACACTGACATGAATAGGTTAGCACCCAAATCCTTTCAGTCAGAGGAGAAGTAATTAAGTCTGAGCCTCCTCAAACAAGATATCCATCTATAAAAAGATGGATGTTGTAAGACCGTGAAGATGGCAATCTTAAAAAAAAAAAAAAAANTTGGGCCAGGGCAAACTTGCTTGCTGGATTTAGTGAGGTGGGTCCCTGGGTGAGTGCTGGGGCAGAGCATGTGACTCTAGCAAGGTAGAGGGAGAGTACAAGATGGCCCTCCAGTGCTGGTGACTCAAGAGCAGAAAAATGGCCTCCAGTACCTCCATTCCAGGAAGGAGTTCCAACAGATCCCTGCCCCTCTAGCAGAAGCTTTACGATTAGCCAGTGAATCTCCTTCACATATGGTCTATGTACTTTTCAACCTGCTGCTTTTGTGGAGAGTGAATCTGTGAGTGATTCCTTTAAGAGTGGAATATTAGTTTTCTACAGGTCTTTGAGTCTCCTAGATGTAAGCCTTGGTTTTCAAAGCCAGATGTTTTGAGGCTCTTTTGTCCGGTGCAGGTCCCAAGGTTTGGGTTTCCTGGTGAGGGGCTTGAACCCTTCATGTTTCAGGGATATGCTCTAGGTTTGTGAGATTCTTCCTGCTTATGCGTCACTGTGCTGCTGGTGGGACGTTGGTGAGACTGTGTCTCTGCCTTGCCTAGCTATCTCAGTGTGGCCCTTTTCTCTTTTGTTGTGGAGGGGCTGTTCAGATAGTTTTCTGGTCTTTTTCAGAGAGAATTGATCTATAATTAGCTGTAGGTTTGGCATGTCCATGGGAGAAGGTGAGTTCAGGGTCTTCCAATGCTGCCATATTGAACTGACCCTTTCTTCACATGGGTATTTTTTAAAAAAGATTTTATTTATTTATTTAGGAAGTGACAGAGTGAGTGGGAGGAGGGGTGGAGGGAGAGGGAGAGGGAATCCCAAGCAGACTTTGCTCTGAGCAGGGAGCCCAGTGCGGGACTGTCTCTCACAACTCTGAGATCATGACCTGAGCTGAAATCATGTGTCAGATGCTCAACCGACTGGGCCACCCAAGCGCTCCACCTTGGCATTGAAAGACTCAGTTCAAATACATCTGAAGGAGTAGACAAAGTACATTAGGTGTCCTGTTTCTCGAACTAACCATGGGAAATGTCAAGATGGGTGTTTACTCCAGCATTTTGGAAATGATCAAAAGTCCAGATGGAATGAGCAGACTTCTTAGCTACCAGGAGTGAGGGAGAGTATAGGTGAGGGTGATGGATTTGAAAATCTATTCATCTGTGTTAGAACAAATCAAAATAATTCTAGCTGTTGGTTTTAGTCAGTTTGAGTCCAAAATAAATAGTAAAGGTTTGTGAAGGGATGACAAAGCAATGCTATTTCTTTTCCATAATGAGCACTTGTAGGTAGATATTTTTGGGGAGTTTATGTGCTCTGAAAGAAAGTCTTAATGCAGTTTTTAAAAATGGAGTTTTCCCTGTGCCCGTTAAAATTATTTTTATTTATGGTCATACCATCATAGATTAGGAGGAACCACACATCCATTACATCTTTGTATTAGTTTGTTCAGGCAGCTCTCACAGAAAAACACCACAGACCGGGTGGCTTACAAGCAACAGACGTTTGTTTCTCACAGTTCTGGAGGTTGAGAAGTCCAAGATTAAGGTCCTGGCAGATTCAGAGTCTGATGAAAACCTAGTTCTTTAGAGGCCCATCTGCTTACCATCTCCTCACATGGCAGAAGAGGGGAGAGAGCTGTCTGGGGTCCCTTTTATAAGGGCAGTAACCCCATTCATGAAAACTCCACTTTCATGACCTAATCAGCTCTCCAAGGCCCCACCCCCAAATACCATCCCACTGAGGGTTACATTTCAGCATATGAATTTTGAGGGGGGACCCAAACATGTAGAGTCGTGGGTCTCTAAATACATCACACACATATAATGGTTTATGCTCTTTATTTATTTTTAAAAAGATTTTATTTATTTATTTATTTGAGAGAGAGAGAGAGAGAGCCAGAAGAGGGGCAGAGGGAGAGGGACACCCAGACTCCATGCTGAGTGAGGAGCTCTACTCGGGGCTTGATCTCACAACCCTGAGATCATGACCTGAGCTGAAACCAAGAGTCTGACGCTTAACCAACTGAGCCACCCTGGTGCCCAGGTTTATGCTCTTTAAAATGCTTTTACACCTAGCTCACTTTACTCTGTCTAGTGGGGCTGGGATTATTACCTCAGTTTCATAGGTGAAGACATTGAAATGCAGACACTTTGTCAAGAATCTGCTTGTCAGAGACAGAGAGTGGGCCAGAAGCATAGATTTCTTTTTGCACAGCACTCGGCCACCGAAGCTGCTTTTTGCTCTTTCACTCACACTGACATGAATAGGTTAGCACCCAAATCCTTTCAGTCAGAGGAGAAGTAATTAAGTCTGAGCCTCCTCAAACAAGATATCCATCTATAAAAAGATGGATGTTGTAAGACCGTGAAGATGGCAATCTTAAAAAAAAAAAAAAAATCAACGAAGAGTAGTGTTGTGACTAGCGATGGAAAGAAAGCTGTGAGAATGGCACAGATTCCAGAATGCTGTGAAACCAGACTGCTGGTCCCTTTCCCAAGCGGGGAGGACGGTAATGTGGTTTGTGGGGTGTGTTTGTGCTTTGGACGCACCTAAGCCCCTAAATGGTTCTTGAACTCCTGGGTCATGCGTCCCAGAGTCCCAGCCCAAGGCTCATAGTACCTTCACCCCCAGGAGACAATTCACTTACAATCACATTATAACATTTTAGAAGACGTGGTGTTTCTACAAGACTTGGTGTTTCTGGGTAACAGGAGGTCCAACTCTTATTCACAGTCTGATTGTTTTTATTGAGGAATAATCTGCCTCATTTTGCTTCCTGCTGCCTGCATGCCTACCTTTCACCTTTGTAAGCTCCAGATATAATGTCTGTGCGGGATTGGAAGGGACAGGTGGATGGAGACAGCTTTAATTTCTATTTTACAGCTTTTGCAGGTGAAATAGTTAACGGAGGAAGGGGCCGGCATTCTTGGCTATGGTGTGTTGAGAGGTTGTGGATTTCAATTATCTGTGCTCATGCGGTCCCCCAGGACTACAAACGATCGCAGGCTGGCTATAAATGAAAGAGTAAATAAATCTTGAATTGAAGTTACATAGTGTTCCCAGGATTGCTGGGAAAACCTCGGACAGGCTGCGGAGCCTGGGGCTATCAGCTGTGTGTGGGCTTCCCATTCGGAACCCCTCTCCCACTTTAATCAGAACCCTGACACTTAAGGGACTAAACCGGCGGTGGCATCCATTTATCCATTTTATAGAATGGCCCTAGGCAACTACAGGGCCATAATCCGAATCCTATACTGGGATGGGTCCCCAGGCTCATTAGTTGATGACAAAATAGGACAGGACTCTGACACATACAGATTCATTAGAGAGAGCTGGTTGGATTTATATCTAGGAGGTCACCCTTGGAAACTTGATGAATTTCTATGGGTGGATAGCAATGCAAATAGGCAAGAATGAAGCTTCCTATTTAATCTGGGTCTGCTTCAAGAATGCTTGGATATAGTACTGCTCATCCCAAATCCTGACTGAAAAGGAAAACAGTGTATTGATACTGTCTTTCTGAAATGGATTAAAAATAGGGAAATCAGAAGCCGGGAAGGACAGACAAATGTATCAAGGTGGACGCTAACAGAAGGAATTTACTATTATTATATTAAAAACGGAAAGTGGCGTTTGTTTATACACCATCCGTTAGCATGCATCGTGCTAACAACGCCTCTCTGGTTACTCCTACCCTTTGCCGCTTACCACTGCAGTTTGGGTGGGGTGCCAGTCTAGGGAAATTGGGCGACGATGTCTAAGAGTGTATCTTTTCAACGATGCAGAGGACACAGATCAGTGTTTCTCAACCTTTTTTTCATGATCGTTCCGGTGAGGAGGAAGTGAAATTCAATTTAACTGATGCCTAGCAATAGAAACGAAATACTAGGGAATGAGATTTGGGTGGGGGGTGTAGGCGGGGTAGGAGCAGACTGCGAATGCCACAAACCACTGTAACACCTGAGATTGTCTTTCATCCTCTCTAGGAACCAGTTTTCTTCCCTTTGTGGGCAATACTGCCCTTGTTGAAAACGCACGCTATAGATCTGTGATACCAGACAATTTATGAGGTGATGGTTAATTGTCTCTCGTTATGGATATTGTCTCCATCGCCCACATTAGTAGCCTCCACCAGGAGGAAGGTAGTGTCAGTGACAGCCTTACTATGTGTTAGATCCTTCCTGGGCTTGGCTTAGTTTCAGTCCTCACAACAACCCTGAGGTTGAGAGATTCAGCGACTTTCCCTAAGTCACGTAAGTGACTTGAACCAAACTCACGTATGTGCCTGTCTAAAGCCAGAGACCTTGATCTTTCTAGCATTTACTTATTTTATTTTATTTTTATTTTTTAAAAAAGATTTTATTTATTTATTTGAGAGAGAGAGACAGGGCACGAGCCAGTGGGGAGGGGCAGAGGGAGAGGGAGAAGCAGGCTCCCTGTTGAGCAGGGAGCTGGACACAGGGCTCGATCCCAGGACCCTGGGATCATGACCTGAGCCTAAGGCAGACGCTTAGCCAACTGAGCCACCCAGGCACCCCTCTAACATTTACTTTTTTTAAAGAGCGCATTGCAAGCAGTGTCTCTATAGAAAGGAGGGCTATTTGCTTCTCAAGTCAATTTTGGAGTCTCTGGATTGCATTTTGGCTACCGGAGTAGAACAGAAAAGAGAAATTTGTTTAGAACGAAATTTTGTCTCTCTCTTTCCCACCCCTATGATCTGAAATTTGTTCCTTTGTGTCATTTGGAAACAACCTTAGCTGCTTGATATGTGCCGTGATCCTAGGCATGTCAGTGAATTGCACACATTGGATATGGTTTAATAATATTATGTTCTCTTTCTACAGCATAGAAGTACATTTACAGATGCTATTAAATATAGAATTTCCCTCATTCTCTCCCTCATTGGGAGAGTTTTTTATTGTCTTGGCCGCATTTTTGTATTGCTTGTTAATTGAGTCTAGGTTTCAGTCACTAAGCTGCCAAACTCATTTGTTACCTGATGAATATGAAGGCCGGGTATGTCTAATGCTGGCTGGAAATACATTCCCTGACAAACACGACCCAATAGAAAGGCCTGTGAGGTGCTGAGGGAAGGCCTCGTGTTTCTGCTGCAGATCTGCTCGTGGAGAAACATGTCTTTCAAGGTTACGGAATAGATCGACATGGAGTGACATGGTGACACGCAGAAAAGTTTATTCTATCATGGATAACCAATAACCAGTGTCTTTTGGCTACCTGATCACTTTGGGTTTTAAAACCACCAGGGATATTCTCTTCCCCATCCTCATTATCCTCACCTCTGCATGACAAACAGGTAATTATTGACACCAGTAAATGACAGGAAAGTATTTTTTTCTGCTGCCTCTTTTTTTTTTTTTAAAAGATTTTATTTATTTATTCGACAGAGATAGAGGCAGCCAGTGAGAGAGGGAACACAAGCAGGGGGAGTGGGAAAGGAAGAAGCAGGCTTATAGTGGAGGAGCCTGACGTGGGGCTCGATCCCATAACGCCGGGATCACGCCCTGAGCCGAAGGCAGACGCTTAACCGCTGTGCCACCCAGGCGCCCCTCTGCTGCCTCTTTTTAACCCATCCCTCCCTGACGGCTATGCAGAAACACTCTAGGGGTCGGTGACGGGATTTTTTTTTAAACAATATTATATTTTTAACACAGATTTTGTAAATCTTCTATTAATCTCTATATAGATTAATAGCTCTTAATTTTACCAAAGATTGACTTCTTATTGTGGAGTTTGAAGAGGACAATAGATGGCAGAGAGTGTTAGGCAAGATGCAGAGGAATGATCCTTTGCACAGGATTCAAGAAAGTGGAAAAAAAAAAAAGACCAGCCTGATTGTCAGCATGCAGTGCCTGAGAAGTAGCTCTGCACCTAAAACCAGGCTCCTTCTTCTTAGCTCTGGGGGAGAGGACACCAGGCTGTAGTCCATGCTGGTGTGCACCACGTGGAAGTGTATATAGGTTGATGGAGAAACATAGCTGTTTCTTATCTGGACTTCAGCCTTTATATTTCAGGTAAATTATGTCCATACATTTCTACGTGTAGATTTCCCACTTGAGCTCTTAGAGATGTTGCCCCTTTAACACCCCCCAACCCTTGCTCTCTCCCCACTTGACAGTGATGCACATAAACCAAATTAGGAAGACGAGGTCCCAGAACAGCGAGTAACTGATTGATAGGTGCTCCCCTCGTTTTAGAGATGCGGAAATTGAGGTCGCCTGAAGCCATGCAAACTGGAACTCAGATTGCCTGCCTGGAGCTGGAATGTCACATCGTCGCTCTGCCATCATCGTTCCTGACTCTCGGCTTCGTAGACAAAGAGAGAATGCAAAAATGTGTTGGCAGCTTCATCTGGTGGCCAGAGAATGGTTCTGGGCCAGAAGTAAACTTCAAGGAGAATTAAGAGTGGGGAAAGTTGGCCCCCCAGAGCTTGGCACTTTTTTACAGAGTGATACATGGGTTAGAACATGGACTCAAGGAAAATGAAGAGCTTTCTGGCAAAAAATATTTTTGTAATAAGATTTGAAGAGAATATTATAAAAACTGTACATCATACCTTTTCCCGAACACAAAATCCCACTGAAATGTGACATTTGGTTTCTGGGCTGCCAAAAATCGACCTGTTTTGGTGTAGAGAGTGAGGAGTCATTGTGTGTGTGTGGAGAGCGCTTGCTGCTAGGAGACGGTTGACCTGGCTTCTAACTTCTTTTTCCACGGACATGCTCTGTGACCTTGGTCAAGTGGAATTACTTCCCTGGACTTTGAGATCTTTTTCTGAAAAATAAGAGGGTTGAACCCCATGATTTCTAAAGTATCTCGCCGTTCCATACGTCTCTGCAAACGGGAAGCCACATGGTGCGTAGACTTACAATGTTTACGTGGTTCAATAGCACTATTTTCTAGCTTCTGCGTATCACTGGAAAAGTTTTCTGATTAGTGATAGGTAGTTTTTTAAAGATTTCATTTGCTCTTTTGAGAGAGAGCATGAGCAGGGGGAGCAGCAGAGAGAGAGAGAGACAAGCCGACTCCCCGCTGAGCCGGGAGCCTGATTCAGGGCTTGATCCGAGGACACCAAGATCATGACCTGAGCCAAAGGCAGATGCTTAACTGACTGAGCCACCCCGACGCCCCATGCTAGGTAGTTTTGTATACAAAGTTCATTTAGTAGATAATAAAGTGTCCTTGGATGACTGGAGGGAGGTACAGTACACACAATGATATCAAACCTTTTTATTTGTGTGTTAGATCAAGCCGATCTGCTGACGTTCGTGGTGTCACCCAGTGAGTGATTTATAAAGTCAGTGTGCCCTGTTGAAACATCTCTGCCTTTTCGAGATATTACTTTATTGAATACGTGGGTTCCGCCGAGGGTGAATGCTGAAAAGTATTGTCTTTTCAGAGCTAATATTTGCAGTATAGCACGGTTCCAATAGGTAGGAATGATTGTCTGGTATTGTTAGCATAACCCCTGTGATCTCGTAGGCTTCTGTAATTATAATGATTTGGATTTGAAAAGACAGTTGTATTTGGCTGGCAACCTCCCCACTTGATTTTTTCCATATACAGTTCTTTGTCTGGCTCCTTGGAAGCTGTGCAGTATAGTATGTGTAGCTGGGATGCCTTCTGCCCCTTGCGTCCAGGTTTTTGACTGTGTCTGCATTGTCAGTGGGAGGACTTGAGAGTTAATATGCTGTGTTGCCCGAAGGAATAAAAGCACAAATTATTTCTGCAATCAAAAATCACCAGAAGGAGTTTATTACAAATTATAACAGAGAGAAAAGCGGATACCGAGAGGAGATTTTTATCTTTGTTTGCTTTTTGTCTCAATACCTCGCTGAGATTTATCAGCTTTTAATGAAGAGGGAAAAAGAAGGCTTCTCCAAACCAATGCGTCTGAATTTTATCTGGTTACTAAGGTTCCCCCCCCCCCGCACCCATGCGCACTCTTTTTTTTCCCCTTTGCCTGACTAGCTCAAGGACATGGCAATTTCTCTTTTTCTCCTTTTAAGATAGGCTATAAGGGACCCTGGACACATTTAAGCATGTGAAATTCTGCTACATTCATCGGTGTTCTTTCAAAAGCAGAGAGAAGTCTGTATGCATCTTTCTAATCACAGTTGGCCTGTCTCTCCACTTGCTTGTGACTGACCCTTGTCGTTGTTGGAATGTTGGTGTTTAAGGAGGGTGCTGTTTCCAGAGTTGGACGCCTCCATGTTCCCACCACTTTTGGGTTTCCTACCAGAATGCTGTTGGTTTTCAGTTATAGGTTTTAGTGAGGATGCTCTTGGGATCTGCATAGAATTTTCTTGATAGTCCCCGTTGAGTGATTATAAGCTGCACATTGTGCATCTCTTACTTACGTTTTGCGAGTGAGGAGACCTCCCAGTTGCAATCCCAAGAGTCCATGGCACACATATATGAAACTGGCCCAGTGACAGCCAGGTCAATGTATGTTGAGTGCCACTGAGGCCAAGTGCCAGGAAAGTAGAAGCCACTGCCCTGTGGAAGAGGGCCAGGAATTCTAAATGATGGTATTCCTTTCAGCAGAAAGGATCTGGAAAACGATTTTCTCTGTGTTTCCATTTGCGTAGGTGTTGGGCATGTGCTGGTGCCAAACAGTGCCCTACAGTCGGCTCGCCGCCATCCCAGCTACCTGAGGACCATGTCCTCAGGTAAGGAGGCAGTGCTGAGGGAGGCCGACTCATGAGGCCCTGCTCATTGGTGCTTTGTTTTTTGATTATTGGACAGACCCTGATTCTTCCAAAGGTGCAGTGGGGACGAGCGATCTTCACGATCCCACGTTAAGCACAGTACTGGGTATCTTCAGCATGAATGGCTTAGCGTACTGCCATCTTAGCCTCCTCTGGGGGGAGCACAGCGTTGGCAGCATTCCTTTTGCATCATTGCTGGAATCTTGGGGCTGGAAGAGCTCTTAAAAGTCATCTACTCCACCCACCCACCCCCACTCTGATACCCCAGCTGCTTCTACAACCAAGTTGTCATCCTTGCCTATGCATGATGCTCTCAGAGACGGGGGCCTCAGAGCCCATTCTATCTACCAAGTTGAAACTTTCTTCCCTATTGTTCCCATCCATCAGTGTTAGCGGGGCTTCTCAGAACTGCACAAAAGAAGTCTCATTGTTCTGCAGAATGCCAGCCTGTCAGAGCTTTGTGTGACATCTCACTCCCACTCTCTCTAGTCTGGTTCGAATCCTTTTCCATTGACGTCCCTTCTAATAAAGTAGAGAAGAAGCAAAGAAGAATGGAAGGATGCCTTCCAGATAACAGGAGAAGGGCGTTCCTTTTGCTACCAGGCAGAGTGTGATTGGTTCACCTGAGTCAGAGAAAAGGGTGGGGTGAAGAGTTGCATAGACCTTCCTCCAATAACATGTTTTCAATTTTTCCTCTTCCTTTTGGTCCTTCTGATGGAAATAAGCTCCAGTTCTTCCATATTGCTCTTAACAATATTCAGATATGCTCTCACTTGGACTGATCATGTCCTTCTGCTTTATTCCCTAGTTTGATTTAACAATGCAGCCCAAGACCCTGTCTGTTCTACTGATGGCCTGGTCTCGCTGACGATTCTGCTAAGGCACATGTGCCCACATTCCTTCTAAATTCCTTCGCTGCACTCGTGAAGGTGGTTCTGTTGACCCACGTCAGGACCTTACATTTATTCCTCTTTAATTTCATCTGGTTAGAAATCCCATCGCTACAGTGAGTTGAGATCTGTTTGTCCTGGCCAGACTGAGACACCGTCAGCCAGCACATCTTTAGTACGTCCAGCTTCACGCATGAGCCTCTCTTGCTTCTGATGGACAGCTATTACCACATTCAGAGACGTTGCCTGTTACCCAATGCAGATGGGTGTCCTGGACTGACATGGGCTTCTGTGGCAGGTGGGCTGGGGATCATTAGGCAGTGCTGTGCTTAGTCTCCTCTTTTTATCTTTTTCTTTCTTTCTTTCTTTCTTTCTTTCTTTCTTTCTTTCTTTCTTTTCTTCTTTCTTTCTTTCTTTCTTTCTTTCTTTCTTTCTTTCTTTCTTTCTTTCTTTCCTTCTTTCGCTTTTTGTTCCTCTCAGATTTCCCTAGCAGAGAACTGGTGTGATCTAGAATGGCATTTGTAGCCACACCCGTTCAATCAGATTAGCAAGAGAGAGTTTAGCTAAGCACCACTGCTCTGCAAATGGAATCTCCAAATGCCACATCAGCAGAAGGAAAAGTATTGACCTCCGTAGAGCCTGGGGAACCAGGCGGAGGGGCGGGGTGGCGGGGACTAGGATGACTTCATGGCTGCTCGGCAAAATGCGTTCCCTCCAAGCACTGCTCCTAGACATAGATGGAGGATCCCTGGTAATGGTGGCCAGATTCTGCTGTCTCTGTTGTGATCTGTTTTAAGGAAAACTTTCTTGCCTCCTCCTGATATCTGCATCAGGCTAAGCAACGCTCCAGTTGCTGGTTTAATGACCAAATTGTCTCCACTGCTCATCAAGATCATCAGACTCTCATTTCAGCTTTCAATTATGTTATATCCCACGAACAAATGACATGAGATGAGCTTGGTATAAGAATCCTACTAAGGCAGTCCTGATGTCTTATTTATTGGGTATCCCTAGAGAATGAGCTCTTCCACTTGAGTGAAATGAACAGATAATGGAAATGTTTTGCTTCCAAGGGCCAAATGCACCATTTTGGTTCCTAAGTCGGAGAGCAGAGGTCAGCCATCTTGTTTCCTTTCTATGACACATAAGCTAAGAATGGATTTTACATTTTTATTTGGATGAAAAAGGTGGAGAGAAGATTTCAGGTCATGTAAAAACTATATGAAATTTGACCGTCAGTGTCCATATATAAAGGATTATTAGAATGCAAGTCACACCTACGTTTTTACATGTTGCCTATGCTGCTTACTTGAAATAAAAGCAGCGTTGAGTACGCACAAAGCCTAAAAACACTTACTAGCTGGCCCTTTACAGGAAAAGCTTGCCAAAGCCTGGTCTAGAGCGTAGTTTTTTGTAGAGGACTCTTCATTTGGTGCCTTTTAATCTGTTGGGGGTTTAGAAAATAAACTTTTTATGAATAACATCTTTAATAGGAGTCTTTTGGTGTCTGAATGTGGGCTAAAGGAGGAACTATGGAGAGTTTTCACACTGCTAAATAAGACATCTAATTCTATATATAAAATCACAGACTTGGAGCTTGAAGGAATATTCCAAGAAGCTCAGTGAAGTTGCAGGGCTGGGCGTTTCTGGATTCTTTCTATGCAAATTTAATAACCTCTTAATCTAGGGTTGTACAGTAACTTCTGATATCCAAGGCATTTTAAAGGATTGCCTCCTTCTTCTAGATCTTAGAGTTGTTCCATTAGTCACATTCATTCGACAGAATTCTTGTGCAGTTTCTGTGTGCCAGTCAGTCAGTGTGGAGACCTTTCCTAGAGCTTTTTCTAGATGTGGAATTTTGGGGGGCTTCTATCTCAATTTCTTTGCAATTAACCTGATGTTAAGTTATGTTGCTCTTTTCTTGGCTTATGGCTAGCTGTCTGCTTCATATACGTAGAGGAATTGGAAATCTGAACTATGAGCTGCCTGTTTTTTATGCACACATATATATAATTTTTGATTTAAATTAAACTGACTTTTTAAAATTTTTAAATTTTAAGTAGGCTCCACACCCAACGTGGAGCTTAAACTCGAGACCCTGAGATAAAGAGTCGCATGCTCTACCAACTGAGCCAGCTGGGTGCCTCTAAAATGACTTTTAATTGGGAGAATGTCCCTGAGATTTCTTTATATAATTTTTTATCCTCAGGTTTAGATTACTCCGTAATTGAGACTCACCCTTCAAATCAATCTTCATCTGTATTTAAAGTCTATATAGATAAAATACAATTACATGCACATAAAATTGTACATATTATAATTACATATGTTTCTGTATAATTTATATTTATTTTCCCCCAGGAACTGGGTTTAAACCCTAGAATGACTATTATAGCACCCAGAAGATTCTATTCTCATAGTTCATTTACATGCAAAGACTATAACTTATTTTCCTTTGTATTCTCAGCCTTCAAAGACAGTGCTCAGCACATAGTAGATGCCTATTAAATGCTTATTGAATTGAACTAAATTGACTTTAATTGAAAGGATATCCTTGAAATTTCTTCACATACATAATTTTTATCCTTAGGATTAGATTAATCAGTGATTGAGACTCATCCTATAAAAATCTCTCTGTAGTTCCACCAGTATTGTCAAGGGCAGGCTTATGTTTGATCTGCATTAGGCAGGTGGGTGTTGATTTATTTCACTTTTGGAGTCTGTGTGGTGTAGAGAGGGGCCAGAGGAGTGGTTGGCTGGGGGAATCGGTGCCTCTCCTTCCCTCCCCTGCCCCCAGGGACAGCTACCCTGGCTGAGTACCCCATCTGGAAGTGGAGAGGGAGGTCGAGGCATTAGTGGTGCTAAGACAAATGAGAGAGGAAGAGAAAGAGAATAATTGGCTGAAGAAGGCAGACGCTTCGTAAAATTTAGATCCAGTCATTGGGTTCAAAATTTACATACTCTGTTAGATGAGAAAGGTCATGATTGTACCTGCATCTCAAGACCCAGAGTCCAGAAGGATCATGGAACGTTCGGGATGGAAGAAGCCTTGGACCCTGTTTTTCAGCCCCCTGGTGCAGGGGTTCTTAAAGTGGCTAGTCCGATGGCTTCCCTGAAAAAGCTAGGTGTCTGCCTAGACCTTTCTCTGGAGAGAGAAGTCAGAGCTTTCATTATTTTCTGGGAGGAGTTGAGGACACTGCCACCCCGAAAAAGGTGAAAAACCCCCTCTCTAGAAGATAATGTAAACTCTCCACAGGGACCCTGATAAACAGTGGTTGAACAATCTCATTTAAATCTTTCAGTGATGGCAAATGTACAGTTTCCTGAGCCTGCTCAGCGGTGCTTGGGAGGCAGTTATTGCTCACATCGAGTGGTAATTTATCTGTGTAACTTCCCCCAGTTCACTTTATTGGTTTGATTTCTGCCCCCGAAAGTAACTGAAAAGAAGCTCCCCTCCTCTTCTGTGCTGTAGTCCTTTGAATATAAGAAGTTTGTATGCCTTCCTCAAGGTGACTTTCCTAAGCAAAAGAACCTGTCCAAACTCCTGTCATTTACCTCTGGCTTCCAGGCACTTCCGCATGTTGCTCGTTCGGTCTAGTTTTCACTGTCCCTTGTAAGGTCCTGGCACCTAGAACTGGAGATAGCATTCCATGGCTGTTCTGACCAGCCCGAGTCAGAATACCACCGCCACCCCATTGTTCAAGCTAATATATTTCTATTAATGCCTACTTCATTCCTTTTTGTGGCAGCCACTTCATACTACTGGTTCTTGGGAGCTGCTGATTTGCCAGCATCTTCTTCAGCCTGTTCAGTTCAGGTAGCAGTCAGGGCTTTTAGTGGATATAATCATTACGATTATACGATTATTACGATTATAATGTGGTAGACAATGGTCACTTGTCCTTTATCAAATGAAGAAGGCAGTGTGAGCCAGGTAAGGTAGATATCCGCCCCCCTTCCAGTCTACAGATGTCGAAAATGGCCACCACCATGAAGGTCTGCCTGGAATAGGACAGGACCAAGAAGACCACGCTGCGTGTAAGGCAGAGGGTCCTTGTGCCCACGTGTGGTGGCTCTGCTCCTTAGAGAAATAGAAGGGTTCCTCTGTGTTCTTTCCTTGTAAGTGCATTGCTGTTAAATCATTAGCTATAGATCCACAGACTTGCAGTGGAGCCAGAGATCTCCCCGTGGTGCCAAATCCATAACGAATTGCGGGTAAGGACGGGGCGGGTTTAATCAGCCCGGGCGTGACAGGACCCTCGGGAATCGAGTCACCAGGATTCGAATCGTGCAGCGGCTGTCCCCGGCGGGTGCACCGATTACCAGTGAGGGGGTTCAGAGCAGTTTGCGTGTTCGTTGGCAGAGCCGTCGGAACCAGCACGTGGCAGCAGGGGGCAGAGGGCAGGCCCGCCTCGAAGCGCTGTGCTCTCTCCATCCTGCTCTCTTGGGGGTCGCTGGGAATAAAAAGGAAAAAAAAGGTGTACTTTTTTCTGGAGAGTTTGGTGAAACATTTAATTAGAGGTGGTAATGCAAAGTCACCGCAGCTGCACAGCGCGTTGGAGTTAGCACGAGTTAGACTTAACATATTTAAAGGTGCTTGCTCACAAGCTGTTTGGTGATTAGGGACCAATCTGCAGAACACGGCAAGTAAATAAATAAAACCACGGTGTGAAAAATGAACGTGCTGAAGTTAGGCTGTGTCTAATTGCCACAAAACCCCAACTGAGCCTATCAGAGTCGGGCATCCTCGTCGGAGAGTGTCGGCCCGCCTGGGCTGTGGCTTGGGGCTCTGGATGGAACGCCTGAGAAGGCCGTCTGGCTGCTGGCAAGCTGTAGGTTGAGGTGATGTGTTCAGCCAAAACCGGCTGACGGGGTGACCAGATTTCTCAAGTGTTTCTGGGCTTGCCCGTGCATATAAACAAAACCTTGAAGTGCGTCGGGTTGAGTTTTCCCAGCCTTTGATCATGCGTGTTTGGTGTCAGGTCTTCAGAGCTGGTGTCCGACACAGGGTCTTTCATCTGCAGTCTTTGGGGACTCTAAGAGCTACAAGGACTTTATCCTTCCTTCCGTCTTCCCCTGGGGCTGGGTGTGAGTGTGGCCGGCGGTTTCACCCACCTAGTCCATGAAAATACTCCACAGAAGGTGGGACCGTTATGGCAGGCCTGGAGATGATAAGAGCAGGCTGATGTCATTTTTTATTTTTATTTTTTTTAAAGATTTTATTTATTTATTTGACAGAGATAGAGACAGCTAGCGAGAGAGGGAACACAAGCAGGGGGAGTGGGAGAGGAAGAAGCAGGCTCATAGCAGAGGAGCCTGATGTGGGGCTNAACCGCTGTGCCACCCAGGCGCCCCGATGTCATTTTTTAAAAAACTGTGCTTTGTGGAAAAATTCAATAAAGCTGTTTTTTTTTGTCTTAATAAAACCCAACACAGGTTTGCTTGCCTCTTTCGCTTTTCAGTTGGCTGTTTAAGTATCAAGTGAAATGTAAGCCTGCTTCCGAGAATCATCTATGTGGGGGGCTCTCCATTTTATGTGGTGGCTTAATCACCAAGTTGACTGTTGCAGCCAGTGTCCCTTCAGTTTGCTCTTTAAAAAAAAAATTTTCCCCTTTACCCATTTTTCCCAACCCTGTGGCAACCACCAATTTCTTCTTTGTATTTATGGGTCTGTTTTCTGCTGTTCTATTTGTTTGGTTGGTTTTTTTTAAGATTCCACACAGAAGTGAAATCATGTATTTGTCTTTCTCTATCTGACTTAATTCACTTAGTGTAATGCCCTCTAGTTCCAGCCACATTGTCACAAATGGCAAGATCTCATTCTTTTTTTCTGGCTAATATTCCTTTATATACACATATAATATTCCATTATGTATACATCTCACATCTCCTTCATCTATTCATCTATTGACAGGGGCTTAGTTTGCATCCCAGTCTTGGCTATGGTAAATAATACTGCCATAACCATAGGGGTCCAGATATTTTTCAAATTAGTGTTTTCTTTGGGTAAATACCCACTGGTGGAATTAACTTCAGTTTGCTCTAGTTTTATTGAGAGCTTCCTTGCCAGCAAGAAGGCTCCTTGTCCAGTCCTGATAATGAGCTTCATGGCCAGCAATGCCCCCGTACCCTTGAACTCCATAATCAGTATCAGCCTGTGGTTGCTCCCTACAGAAAGATCAGAGGTCCTTTTGTTGCCTAGTTCAATAGCCATTAAGAGTACCCACAAGATGCAAGGGTCTTCCACAGTGGGGAGGCTAGAGAAGTATTTGCGGGATATATGAAGGCCCAAGAATGGAGCAACCAAGTAATGTTTATGCTGATTATACTTCCTTGATCTGGGGGGGGGGAAAAAACCAAACAAACTCCAGATAAGAAGAGCAGTCTCATTGGAGACCTTTGGAGAAATGAGCAATAAATCTAACAGGCTTCTTTGGAACTCTCCGAAAGCTGGTAAATCGCAAGTTTCTACCATGGCTCTACGTAAGAGGACTGGCTCATTATTTCTTGTAAAAATAACTTAGGGACTGAATTTCTTTCCAAGTATGAAATCTGGTGAGTGTGTGAGATCATGTGATTTTATTTCCCCATCAGGGCTTTCACATCATTTATAACTAGAACCTAAGAGCAACTTTGGTGCACTTCAAAAAAAAAAAAAAGCAGCTCTGTAAGCCTGTCGCTTTCTACTGACCCAACCCCGTGAAGTTCATAAAAAACAAACATGGTTTACATTCTATATGAGAGAGAAATAGAAAATGTTCGACATAACCATTTTACTATGAAGAACAAGGGGCATACAGCTAGATGTAAGGCTAAGTCCTGATATTTACGCAGTTTGGTGCCTGCGTGTATATATTAGAATTGGCTTCAGTTCCCAGTCGTGGCCAGATAAGGGCACAATGGCTATAGAAAGTAGGAAGACAGGAGGGGGGCGGGGGAATGGGGGTGAGGAGAGGGGGGAAAAGGCAAGGGAAGGAGAAAAGGAGGGTCAAGTTGATAGATTACTGAGCACCACAAATGTGTCAGGCACTGCACTAGGCATGTTTGCACACCCAGTTTCATTTAGTCCTCCCAGTGCCCTTGCAATGTACACACGTTAAAAATTCCAATAATATGAATGAAAAAATGTATTTGGTCCTTTTTTAAGAAAGAGAAAAGGAGGGAGGGAGACACACACCAAGAAGAGGAGCAGGAGACGGAAGAGGAAGGGAGGGAAGGAGCCACAAAGTGTGCCTCGTTTCAAAACACTCGGACTTTGGGGAACCTGCATTATTTATCTCATTATTCTGAGTCCTGCTCTGCCTGACTCAATCCAACTATTAAACCAATTGGATCTTTGTGGGTATAACATGGATAGGACCTAAGATACACTCAGGGCGCCTGGCTGGCTCAGTCGGAAGAGCACGTGATTCTTGATCTTGGAGTTGTGAGTTCGAGCCCCACGTTGGGTGTAGAGATGACTTAGAAAAAACCTTAAAAAAAAGAAAACAAAAACAAAGAATTAAGACATGTTTCACAGTCAGGAGCAAAGGGACCAGGCCCAGTTCACAGCTCTTGGGCCGCTCTCATTAGCCCTATAGAAGCTCTCATCTAAAGAGGTTGTCACACTTTTGAGGGGATTTGTTTTGTCTTCTCCTATTCTGGTTGCAGAACATTATTTTTTTTAACAACTCTTGCTTACTGTAGGCATCAGATTTAATGGAGTAGGAGGTGGGATGCACTTATCACCTACAACTGCGTTTTCAGCTAATGGTTTTGAAATCCAGAATCACTTTTTCCACGTTTAAGTTTGACGCAGAAAAAAAAAAAACACGAAACCTTTTTTTCATTCCTTTGAAAGGAATATACGTGATTTGGGAATTTCTTTTTTTTTTAATATAATTTTTATTTTGTTATACTAGTCACCATACAGTACATCCCCAGTTTTTGATGTAATGTTCCATGATTCATTATTTGCGTATAACACCCAGTGCACCATGCAATATGTGCCCTCCTTAATACCCATCACCGGCCTATCCCAATCCCCCAGCCCCCTCCCCTCTGAAGCCCTCAGTTTGTTTCTCAGAGTCCACAGTCTCTCAGGGTTCATTCCTCCTTCTGTTTACCGCCCCCCCTTCATTCTTCCCTTCCTTTTCCTACCGATCTTCCTACTTCTTATGTTCCATAAATGAGTGAAACCATATGATAATTGTCTTTCTCTGCTTGACTTACTTCACTTAGCATAATCTCCTCCAGTCCCGTCCATGTTGCTACGAATGTTGGGTAATCGTTCTTTCTGATGGCTGAGTAATATTCCATTGTATTTATGGACCGCATCTTAATCCAGTCATCTGTTGAAGGGCATCTCGGCTCCTTCCACAATTCAGCTATCGTGGACAATGCTGCTATGAACATTGGGGTGCATATGGCCCTTCTCTTCACTACATCTGTATCTTTGGGGTAAACACCCAGTAGTGCAATGGCTGGGTCATAGGGTAGCTCTATTTTTAACTTTTTAAGGGACCTCCACACTGTTTTCCAGAGTGGCTGTACCAACTTGCATTCCCACCAACAATGTAGGAGGGATCCCCTTTCTCCACATCCTCTCCAACAATTGTTGTTTCTTGCCTTGTCTATCTTTGCCATTCTAACTGGCGTAAGGTGGTATGTCAAGGTGGTTTTGATTTGAATTTCGCTGATGGCTAAAGATTTTGAACATTTTTTCATGTGTCTGTTAGCCATTTGTATGTCTTCATTGGAAAAGTGTCTGTTCATATCTTCTGCCCATTTTATGATTTGTTTATTTGTTTCTCGTGTATTGAGTTTGAGAAGTTCTTTGTAGATCATGGATACCAGTCTTTTATCTGTAGTGTCCTTTGCAAATATATTCTCCCATTCNTTTTTTTTTTTTTTTTTTTTTTTTATCTTCTCCCATTCCGTGGGCTGCCTTTTAGTTTTTTTGAGTGTTTCCTTGGCTGTTCAGAAGCTTTTTATCTTGATGAAGTCCCACAAGTTCTGATTTGGGAATTTCTGTAAGCCCTTTCTTAGTGGGAAAAAATAAAACCCAAGTTAAAATGATAAGATATTAAGTTCAGTGTTGCCAAGTGGAGTCTAATTTCAGTTCATATATTCTAATTTCTAATTCCACGTCCTAGGAACCAAAGCCCCCTTCGACTACCCCCTTAATCCAGGCCTATCACTTGGGGATATCATAGGTCCCTTGTCTGTAAACACCATCTGACAAAACCGAGAATGTCGCTAATGACCTACATGCTTTTGGCTACACAGAAACCAGGGGATAGTTCTCAGGATCTCATTGGATGAGTGACATTTTTGAGAACAGCACTGATGACTCTGCCTGGCAGGAAAAGGGTGGGGAGGGCAGGGGAGACAAGGATTGTATCGGGGGAGAAAGGAAAAGTGTGTTGTGAAGCTTTGCTGTGGGCTTTCCAGAATCTGGTGAAGTGGGACGAGTGTTCACAGAGGAGTAAGATGGCTAAAGAACTTGTGATAATTAAAATGATGCTTTTGTGTAAGTGTGGAAGAATACAGTCATGAAAACATAATTACTGCAAAATTTGCGGCATTGGCCAGATCACCACTTGATGACTTTAAGTGTGCCAGTGCCATAAAGAACTCAGGTGTTTGGTGAGGAGAAAAAACATGGATACCATGTCTGTTTGCATACTTATGTTAATTGTTGGCTGTAAAGCCATTAATTAAACAACAAATCCATACCAGATAGGACTGGATCAAATGCTGCACAGAGTAAGGCCAGCCATTTTTGAGATGAGAGGTTGATTCTGGGAAATGGGGTCAAGCTGGGATCTCTCTGTACTCCCCCATTGGGCACCTGCTGTCACAATTCTAGAATAGTGTAGACCAGTTTGAACGAGAGATTGTATCTGAGTTTTGGGGTTTTCTTTGCCCAAATGCTACCCTGTAAAGGATGGTTTGCCTGGATGGACGAGAGAAGTGTGAATGAAGGGATCAACAAAGACTGTTCCAGATGCAACTGCTGTAAAGGGTCCCGTTTGAATTCAGGGATACTGCCTGGAACTCAATGACAGTGAAAACAGACTTTCTGCATTCTGCTAACTTGCCTGCACTGTGTGACCACACAGTGGCCAGGAGTCAATATTCAGTTAGAAACACCTGACCGAGAAGTCATGGGGCCATTTTGGATTCATCTTCCCAATTCCAGACATAATGGAGCAGGATCGGGAAGGCGTGTGAACAGCATCGATTTACACCCATGCAGGGCTTTGCTGTTTTCCTGGACAATCCTTTTCCCCGCATTTCCTGGAGGAACTACCGGAATCACAAATCACAATTTGCAGCTCGCCCTGGGTAATGAGTCATTGGATGGAATTTCATTTGGTAGATTTAAAGAGAGTTAGTGTTGATCTATGAAGCCAGATGATTTAAGAAATTGAAGCAGTAACAAGTAAATTGCTTTTCTCTTGTACTGCAAAATGCTTTCTAGGCGTTTTTGGCTTTTCTTTTTAAAATGGATTTATAATACCATTTCTCTCCACCTCAAGGCTCAAGTAAACCTCTTTGCTCTGATGAATCCTAAATGGCTCCTCATTTCCCACAAACAGATTGTCCAGTAGAGTTTTTAATATCTCGTTTTAGACTGTGGGAGCTGGAATTTTTAATTCTGTAGGAAACACAAATGAGTATACATTTCCTTTTAGAGGCTTTATTTCTTCTGACTTATCTCATGAAAAAAATGATGCATGACCAAGTTCCAATTCCTCGGTCTAATAATCAAGACTTGCCACGAACAAGCACTCACTTGCCTTTATTTATTTGTTCCTCCGGCAAGTAATAGGGAGGGTGAGGGTGGGCCAGGCAATGGGCTAGCTGCTAGAGGGAATGCGGCAAAGAATAAGGTCAGATGCTGCCTTCGAGCAGCTCAGCGGCCTCTGGGCAAGACAGACAGACACGCCAGTGGCCACTTACTGTAAACTATGTCGAAACCGTGTCGAGGTGAGTGAGGCTGGAAAGGAAAATTTCTCTGCCCAGGAGGTGGAGAGACCAGAGAAGTTCCAAAACGGCCTTTTCTTCCAAAACGGTCTTCATAAATGTTCTTTCGATCTTACCCCTCGTGGACACACGCCCCCTCCTCCAGCCACCTCCAGGTACTCTGACGCCAGGACCCTGGAGAGTCAGCCACGGTTAGGGACACATTGCAATTCATACAGAAAAAAAGATCTCTGCATTCACTGTTTTAACGTCATAGAAACTCCATAGAAGTGCAACCAACCTGGTCTTGAGCTCTTCGAGGACAGGGACCGTGTGAATCTGTTTGTTACCGGGGAGCCCAGCCCCAAGGTTCGCCGATGATTGATGTCCAATAAATCTTGCAAGCTGCTGGAAGAAATAAAGTACCGTGGGAGTCTGGAGGAGGGGCCAGCTCACCCAACACAGGGGACTCTGGAGCTGTGCTGAAGAATGTGTAGGGCTTCATGAGATCTAGAATTGGAAAGACAAGGACAGGTCAGGGCCCTTGCCACCAGACTGTGGGGGGCATCCAAGCAGGAGAGTCAAATGAATATAGCAGCTCTCTTCTCAGTCTGGTTCTCTAAAGCACAGGGGCCAGCCACTTGGTGAGCCTGCAGCTGGGTGGTTACCGGGGGACACACTGATGTACAAGAATGAAATGCACACAGCTGCATTCGATGAGGACTTCCAGGAAGCTGAGGAGCTGGGAGTGCTCCCCGTGTGTTGAAGCGAACCGCTGTCCTTCCCGGGCTGTGGGTGGAGACGGGGCGGGCGCCCCCTGCAGGTTGTGTGTGATGTAAGCCGCGCTCCGCCCTCTTTCTGTTCCTCATCTGCGCAGCTTTACATCCCGTACGTATTTTGCACTGCGGTGGCCTTTGTAAGACATAAGGTGAACAAACTGCTTATTAAGGTAAGACAATGGAGGCCCCATTTTAAAAAGGTTAAGATGTACTCGCAAGTGTCAGCGCATCCCGGGAATCATTAACAGTGCACGGAATGCACAACCTGGTATTTTCCAAAGGCCACACTAACCTTTTCAAGCATGGAGCAGGCTAAAAGGAATGGATTTCTTCACCATTTGATGAGCAAAGAAATCTTTTAAATGCTTATTTTTATTTGCCCGCTGAAAATCATCTCGATGGAGCTCAACACGGGGAAATGAATCCTGAACATCTTAGCAACTCACTTAAAATACCGTTAGAAAGCACTTGGTTTATTAAAAGCGGAAAACAAAGGATGAGGAGCCCTCTGGCACTAATAACACCTAGAGAGAGAGAGCAACAGCCACCTATGCCCTCCTGTTTGCCAAAAATGTCTTTGAATTTAAGCTCCCCATTGTTAAGGAGGGAAGCTTACTTTTTGCCAAACCTTTTTTTTTTTCTTTTAAGTACACCCACTTTTCCGTGTAATTGGCTCAACACTGCTATTTGCATAATTGTCATATTTTTCTGCTTCCCGAGAGGTCTGTTAAGCGTAGAGGTGAACTACAAAGCTTTGACATTTACGTGTGATATGCAATTCTCAGATCGTGAAGAAAATTGTATCATTTCCATTGAGTTTATCTTACATTTGGAAACCAGGTATTCAAAACTTATTGGCCCCTGAGCCATGTTTACCCTGCTTTCCTTCAGTGTGGCCAAAGAGCACTTTTCTGAGACTTGGGTCTTCCAATCATATTGTTGCTGTGGGCCCCGACTTTATCAATGAAGGCATTTTTCTTTGGGGTTTAGCAATAACATTTTTTAGTTGGAATACAGGAAGCTCATCGCAGGTAGCTCTGAGGTCTGAGGTAAATCTGTTAACCTCTCAAAGTCTTGGTTTGTTGAACTGTACACGGCAGATAGCTGTCAGTCACAAAGGTGTTAGGTGCCCATGTATAAGGGGAGTGTGGTACCCGGGTCTTGGGATACAGGAGGTGTTCTAATAAATAGGTAAGTGCCTTTTTCCTTCTCTTCCGTAGCAACTAGGAGGCATTTAAATGAATCAGAGGGCTCAAACTTTGGGATAAGGAAGGCCTGGATTCGAATTCTGCCTCTGCCCCTTTTGGGGGGTTGGAGGGGAGGGATGCAGTAGGCTGTGTGACCTTGGGCAGATTACTGAGCACGGGAGCCTCAAGTTCTTTATCTGCCCAATGGGGATAAATAATAGAAATGTGTACCTTTGAGTTTGTGTTGTGAGTATTGAATGAGATAGTGCATATAAAAGCATGTTACTGCTCGATGAGTGTTTCCTGCAGTTTGTATTATGATGTCCTTAAGGGCAGTCATTGTCGGTTTTGGATTACCGCAGATGATGACCTGAAAACTCAGGCCCCCTCCAGATTTGCTGGGTTTTTGTTCCATCAGTTTTCATATTCAGGCGAGGGTGGAATGTGCAACTTCTCCTCCTGTGAATGCTCCTGGAAGCCTCTTGCCTACTTCCTTCCTGAGTGGGGACTAGATTCTTGCAGGTTTCCTGATTGCCGTGTGCTTCTGGCTACAGCCCGAGGGCATCAGATTGCAGGGCGGAATGGAGGAATGGTATTCCATGTGTGATAGTGATTAGATCGGGACGATAACAGGACACCAGGCATCCGGCATCTGACAGCTTGTCACATGGGGCACTTTTGAGCCCTAGTTTCCCCTTGACAAGGTTAGCCACTCATGCCAAGGGTTCCATGGGCAGAATTCTAGCTGAGCAGTAAAGCCTGACAGAGAGGGAGAAATAGAGGCTGGCGGGAAGGCTGGTATTGCCCTAATGTCGCAGGAGGGGGTTGGAATTCATTGGAATGAATCTCTCACCAATTGTTTTTGTGCAAGGACAGTGTAGCTTAAACTGATCAGAACAAAGAGAAGTGGAAAAGTATCATTTTCAGTAACAACTCGTTGAATATATTACCATAAATCTACTTGACGGACTATTATGCAATCATTATTTTGTAAAAGCAAACTTGGTAATTAAAATTAGGAAATGCACATGTGAGAATGTGAGCTGAAAAAAAAACACCCCATAAAAATATATAGTATCATTAGAAACTGAAACCAACACAGCGACAGGCAAATCTACAGAGACAGAAAGTGGATTAGTGGTCGCTTAGGATGGGGGGGGGGAGATGGGTAAGGGGTGCAGGGTTTCTTTGGGGCATGATGTGAATGCTTTAATATTGGCTGTGGTGAGGGTTGCACGTATCCGTGAATATACTAAAAAACATTGAATGGCACATTTTATTTTATTTTTAAATTTATTTATTTATTTTAATAGAAGTACAGATGACGCATTAGTTTCAGGTGCACAGTGTAGGGATTGGACGAGTCTACACGATATGCTGTGCTCACAAGTGTACCCGCCAGCTGTCACCGTGCGTCACTATTACAGTGTCGCTGACTATATTCCCTGTGCTGTCCCTTTTATCTCTGTGACTTCAGAATGGTACATTTTAAATGGGTGAGTGGTATGTTAATGCAAGTTATATCTCGGTAAAGCTGTTAACAAAAACAGCACCACCAACAAAACTTATAAGTTGAGAAATAGAATGGAAAGATATTTCCCAGGAGGCTAACAGTGGCTATGATTTGGTGGTGAGTTGTAGCTGTTTTTTTTTAAATATTTTTTTCTCTATTTTCTTTTATTTTCCATGGTGCTCACATGTATACTTCACCATTTCATAATGAAACAACCATTTAAAGGGCAAATAAATAAAAGTGAATTAACATCAACTTTTTCAGCTCACAGAATTTAAAATACAAATGATAAAATATAAGGGATGAAAATTATTTTTATACAAAATGAAAATTTAACTTAAACTGTATGGCCCTATGTCCTTTGAATTAAATGTCAATACTCAGCCTTTTCATTAATATTTTGGCTTTTAATAAAATTGCCAAATGTAATGGTGGATACAAAACACAAGACATAAATATTGGAAATAGAAGTCCGTGATAAATATCATAATCTTAATAATTTTTTTCAGAATTGATGTCTATCATGGTTTAGATTTAGAGCTTTTGGAAGTTTTAGAATGTAAAATAAAAATTATCTTTGTGATTATAGGGGAGGAAACAGGTTTTTCCTTTCCCCTCTTAGGTTCTGTTGCTGGGACCTGCAAATCAGACCGACCAGAAGATAAACTAACAGGAGCAGAGGCATACACATTTTATTTGATGTTAATATTTTATTTTTTATGTGCATGGGGGCCTTTGTAGAAAAGAAATAAAGATGCAATGAGGTGGTTAAACCCAGGGGCTTAAGTGCTGTTTTAACATAGGGCGATATATTTGTGGAGAAGTAGCAAGACAAAGGAAAAGGGGTTTGGACATCTGGGGGAAGGGTAAATTATGGGAAGGTAAATATATAGGGGAAACTAAGGAGGATAAAATTTATTTTGATAAGGTTTGTTGTGCGGACCCACCTCAGTGCTGACCTTGTCTTCAGTGGTAATACTTGTGTCCTCTTCCTGGTACAGAAGCGTGGAGAGAGAACACCTTCATGACGGGAAATCGATGCCCTGCTTTTAGGCAGAAAGGGGGAGGGCAGAGAGCCCCTTTTGTGTCGACTGTATCTCAGTGGTCTTCAGCTCAATATAATCCTGCTATGAAAGTGGCGTCTTTTGGGGTGGCATATTCTGATCCCCTTCGTAGTCGTAACGCATCCCAAATTTACATGTCAGGAGCTTAAAATCCATTTTCTAAATTTAAGCAAGAGTTGTATTAGCCTTTATTTAAGCACTCAGATAAGTGATCTTCAGCTGATTAGTACTTAAGTTCTGGTGGGAAGATGAACTTTTTCGGAACCATTTGATCACATCCAGTCTTTCCGTTGAAGTGTGATTCCGAAAGGCAGTGATCCCCTGGCTCTCCCTCCCCTTCCCACGGTAACACATTATTATCCTTTGTCTCCTACAATTTTGCCTTCTTCGGCCTCGTCATACATAAAGCTTTCGGTTGTTCTTCAGTTTCTTCAGTTAAATAACTCAAGTCCTAAAATGTGTGGAGAGAAGAGAATGTGCAAAGGGATCATATTTATATTTATATATTTATATGCCACCAGACCCTTTTCAACATTACTGCCATGCTTTTTATACTCAGAGGCAAGGAACAGCTGCCTCGCTCTACTTCGGTGTCCAACTCAGCTGTTCCATATTCATCCTGTCGCTTTAAGCATCTGTTGACAGGTGGGAAAGCTCATGTGAAGAGAAGCATTGTTGCCTTGGGTGGCTTCTGCCCGAGACGGGCCTGACCCCTTTGTTTGGCCCTGGAACAGAACGTGTGCGTTCCTCTCAGCCCTCAAGGACAGCTGTTGGGGACATTTTAGTAGATGAGAACCATTTCCGAAGCCTCTCCGTTCTGAGAACTGAGGAGCAGTGCCCAGAATGGAGTTGGACAAGGCCTGTGTGCTATGGAATGTCTCAGTGGCTGGGTCTCACTAAGGAGGAGCCAGCAGGTTGGCTTCCTAAGTAGAGCCTTGCCTCCGGAATCCCCTGTGAGGCTCCCATTTTGTACCAGAAGATCTGGAAACTGAAAGGTTCTTTTGTTGGAATCCTTCATGTTACAGATGAAGAGACTGCTGTCCAGGCCAGCTGAGTGTCTTGCTTTTAACTGCGTCAGGTGGTGGCATTTCGTCTGCCTCTTTATATAATAACATCATGATGTCTCCGAGTTGTTTCCTGGCCTCTTTTGGTCAGGTTCTGGAAACTCTCTTCCTCCTCTTGTGTATGATTTGGGCCTTACTTAATCCGGTGTACTGAAATTACACATAGGTCACCGGGTTTATAGTGAGGTTTCAGAGACCTAAAAGGAAGAAAAGTTCTGGAAAAATGAAAATCCTGAGACAAGTTTCTTGATATTTGTTCTTCTTCAAAATCTTTCAAATAAAACAATATAACCACCATCGTCCTCCTCTTCCCCACTCTACCTTCTACTGATTCTATTCTGCACACATAACCACTCCCATACGTAGTCTTAGAAACGTATAAGCGGATTAATGGAATTTATGTATTCACTGGAGGTAACATGCCCTGGGAATTTCTGTATTGTGTATAAAACCTTGGGCCTGGGGATCTCACTAATGACTTCTTTAAAAAAAATTAATTTCAGTTAGTTAACATACAGTGTTATATCCGTTTCAGGTGTATGAGATAGTGATTCAACAGTTCCATACGTTACCCGTTGTTTCTCACAGGTGCCCTCCTTAATCCCCATCACGTGTTTCCTTAGCCCCCACCTCCCCCACCTCCCCTCTGTTAAGCATCCGTTTGTTCTCTAGAGTTAAGAGTCTGTTTCTTGATTTTTCTCTCTTTTCTTCCTTTGCTTGTTTTGTTTCTTAAATTCCACATAGGAATGAAATCATGGTATTTGTGTTTTTCTGACTGACTCATTTTGCTTAACATTATACTCTCTAGCTCCATCCATGTCATTGCAAATGGCAAACTTTCATGCTTTTTATGGCTGGGTAATATTTCAGTGTGTGTGTGTGTGTGTGTGTGTGTGTTAGATTCATCAGTCGATGGACATTTGGGCTGATTGCATAATTTGGCTATTGTAAAGAATGCTGTTATGAATATTGGGGTGCATGTATCCCTTTGAATTATTGTTTCTGTATTCTTTGGGGAGACACCCAGTAGTGCAATTGCTGGATCATAGGGTAGTTCTTTTTTTTTTAAGATTTTATTTATTTATTTGACAGAGACAGCCAGCAAGAGAGGGAACACAAGCAGGGGGAGTGGGAGAGGAAGAAGCAGGCTCCCAGGGGAGGAGCCCGATGTGGGGCTCGATCCCAGAACACCAGGATCACACCCTGAGCCGAAGGCAGATGCTTAACGACTGAGCCACCCAGGCGCCCCGGGTAGTTCTATTTTTAACTTTTGAGGACCCTCCGTACTGTTTTCCACAGTGACTGCACCAGTTTGCATTCCCACCAAGAGGTGCAAGAGGGTTCGTTTTTCACCACATCCTTGCCAACACTTGTTTTTTGTATTTTTGATTTTAGCTATTCTGACTGATGTGAGGTGATATCTCATTGTGGTTTTCACTTGGATTTCCCTGATGGTAAATGATGATGAACATCTTTTCATGTGTCTCCTGGCCATCTGGATATGGAGAAATGTCTGTTCATGACTTCTGCCCATTTTTTAATTGATTTTTTTGGTTTTTTTTTTTGGGTGTTGAGTTGTATCAGTTCTTTATATATTTTGGATACTAACCCTTTATTGGAGATGTCTTTTGCAAATATCCTCTTACATTCTGTAGGTTGCCTTTTAGTTCTGTTGATTGTTTTCTTTGCTGTGCAGAAGCTTTTTATTTTGATGTAGTCTCAATAGCTTATTTTTGCTTTTGTTTTCCTTGCCTCAGGACACATATCTAGGGGGAAAAAAAAGTCGCTACAGCCGATATCAAAGAGGTTACTGCCTGTGTTCTCTTCTAGGATTTTTATGGTTTCAGATCTCCCGTTTAGGTCTTCAATGCATTTTGAATTTATTTTTGTGTATGGTGTAAGAAAGTGGTCCAGTTTCTTTCTTTTGCATGTTGCTGTTTAATTTTCCCAACACCATTTGTTGAAGAGACTAATGACTTTTCAAGAGCAGAGTTCTTTACAGAGTCCAAGTCTTCAATCTTGTAACCGGACCAACAACCCCAGTGACAGCCCACTTTGAAGGAGGCCTCATAAAGACAGGGTTCAGGCTCTTTCTAATGGCCTTAGCTGATGGAAAACCTAGAGGGGAAAAGTGAAATCGTCCTCAAACTTCATGCAGGTAGAAAGGAGAAAAATCTTGAGAAGTTCTGAGAAATGACAGGAATTTCAAAATCTTGGTTTGAAATGCAAGAAGTGGCAGGGAATGATGAGAAACACCTGAAGATGCTTGCTTTTATTACAGGCAGAAAAAAAAATGTAAGTTTCAACTTGCTTGCCTCTGGATCACTCAACCTATGAGAATAAATCAAGACCAGATTCAAATTTCGTAGGAAATACAGGGATCTGAAGGACAAAGCTGGTCAGCTGAAGCTTTACCTTTGTGCTCATTACTGCTTTCTAGTCCTGGGCCCCTGGTCTCCTATCCAGCCTAGAGAGGCCTGTGTAATCTGGGAGATCCAGAGGCTTCTTTACATCTGCATTTTTATCATTGCCTCTGTCTCAGATTTTGATGTATTTATGTACAAGGGCTGTGGAAAATATTGAAAGCATGGTACTAACAGAAGAGAGTCCAGGTAGGGTGTGGTATTACCTTGAGAAGCATCATTTTGGTAAGCTAGGGCTCATCTCTCTGGCTGGTGCACTTGTGAAGAACGGAGCCACCCTGAGACCCCTAGGTTCCCTATCCCTTGATTTTTTGGGGGGCGAAAATAATATCATTACATTTCATAGAAAACAGACAGTAGACATGTTGTGCATAGACACAAAGTGATTCTAAGACAACCTTAGGACAGAGGCTCATAAAAGGCATCACCTGCCATTCCATGGTCGTGACTGAAATGTTGCTGTAATTATGGGGTGTTTTTCCTCTTTTTTGCTCCCTGTGTTTCTTTGGTCAGGACAAGTTATCATGTACAAAGGAGGTTTTCTATCCTGGTTTTTAAACCTGATATCCACAGGCAACGCCTAGTGTCTCACAGGCAAGTACATCTTCTTTTCAGTTATCTCTCTGAACATCAGCCTGCACATAGTTTCTCTCATGTCTCAGATTATTTCCTTAGGAGAGACACCCGGAAATGGGATTACTGTGTCAGGGGTTCGGAATCTATTTTAAGGCTCCAGATACATGGTGGCGAATTGCTTTCTGAAAGCTCTGTGCCAGTGGACGTGGCTGGCAGCAGCAAGGCCTGAGTCCTCCTTTAGGCCTGTCCACGGGCTCATTTAATAGTTTAAAAAAAAATCTTTTTTAAACAAGATGTTACTGACGTACAGGAAAGTGCACAAAGCTTCAGTGAATTTTTTACATGTGTCCGTTTGTGTAAATACTGCCCAGATCAAGATGTAGATTTAGGCATATGTGATATTTCCATCTACCCCGGAAGGTCTCTCCTGCCCCAGGTAGTATCTATACCCCCTCCCTGAGGTCACTGTGGTTTCTAAAAGTCCCTCATTTTTTAAAAAAGATTTTATTTATTTGCAAAAGAGAGAGAGAGAGAGAGAGTGCATGAGCCCAAGCTGGGGGAGGGGCAGAGGGAGAGGGAGAAGCAGACACCCTGCTGGGCAGGAAGCCCGCTGTGAGTGAAGCGGGGCTCGATCTCAGGACCCTGAGATCATGACCTGAGCCCAAGGCAGACGCTTCAGCGACTGAGCCATGCAGGTGCCCCAAAGTCCCTCATTTTGGGGTGATTTCAGAAAGTTTCTCCTTTCATCTGAAGTGACTTGACAGGTGATCTCTGAGGGAAGATGTTCATGTCCTCGGTGCCACCCAGACTCCTGCCTCCTCACATAGGCAGGCCCGTTGTTTAGCTTATTCTGTGAGTTTAGCCCAGGTCGTCCGGCATCCCTTTGCGACTGTACATAACAGATCCACTAACCGCCCCCCCACGAGAACGAACAGTGCTGCTGCCATCTGCACTGAACCACGTGAGACAGCAGGTAGGGGTGATGAAGAAGGTGTGTTACAGAAATAAAGCAGGAGTGATGCTGACTTTAAAAGAAACAACCCCCCCCCCCGGGGCCCCTGGCTGTCTGTTTTCTATAGATGAGTTAAAACAGAGGTCGTGTGAAGTGCTTGCTTTGCAGATTTCGCAATACTTCGCCAAGGCAGAATTGCACTTTGCACTGAAATCCCTAGGAAATAGATTTAAAATGGAGTCTCCTAGGGTGAGTCGGATTGGCTGAGGAAATGGATGTTTGTGTCGGTCTGTCCAGTTTGAAATGTGAATTCAGAGAGCGAACACTCACTTGCTGAGACTAATGGGTCATTTTGGTGAAAATCATGGCTCTTCATTTTCTGTGGGATCTTTATTCAGCTACCTTCATCTTTACTGAGATGGACTGGCTCTTCATGGGTTAACAAGCACCTGGAGTCCTCTCTAGTAACAAGAGAGAGAACGACATCAAGGTTAGGAACGTCATAGGCTAGAATTTAGGGCTCAGCAGCAGTGGCAGGTATAAATCCAGGTGTCTCGGTCAGAAACCAAGAGATCTAAGCCCAACGTGAAAGATGAGGGAGAGAGTGAGCAATGATGGAGGGTCTCCAGTGTACCGAGTACCATGTTGGGTGCTTTCATGTGCAGTAACTCATTTCAGATTCACGATAGGATAGTGCGGATATCATCCCGCTTTGCTGATAAGGAAATTGAAACCAGTCCAAAGTCTCGCAGCTGCATTTCTTCTTTGCCACTTCATCTTCTTCTGCTGCTACTCCTCTCTTCCCACCAATGATATGTCCCGAGATGCACATCCTTCTGTTCTCCTTCTCTCTCTCTCAACCTTCTTGTCCTTTGCTGTAACATCTTGTGCCATAACATCTCTTATCTTACATGCTATGCCCCTTCGGGGTCAGCTCCAGCCTCGATTCCCCCATGAAGCTTTCCCGGACACTGTGGACCATAGGAAGCCCATGAGCATATGACCATTGGGTATTGGAGCTCTATCTGATGTCTTTTGCAGCCCCCACAGCACCTGGAGAAGCTGCACGCACACAGCATTCAATTTCCAGACTTGAATAACGCTGTGACGAAGACGAGGTTGTGCTTTGGAAGGCTGCTTTTGTAGCCGCGGTTGGCGCGAAGGGACAAATGGTCTTCCTTCATGAATGTACCGAGAGCTCCCGAGTGACTTCTGATCAATGGAAGCTCCTTAGCTCCCCAGCTACTGCCTTAAACGCAATATCATTCTCCAACACTGATCACTCAGGTTGTTCCTTTGCCATCCTCTCCATTTGCATGCATAAACCACTTGACCATATTTTATTTTAGTATTTCACCAGGGAGCTTTCAAGCTTCTTAATTAATAACAGAAACATTTCAAGCGGGAAAGAGATGGCCTGACCATAGCACATCCCTTTACTGCGTACTCTGCAGACAGGTCCGCATCTGGCACATGCATCGGGAGCTCCCATTCTCCGAGAACCCGCGAATGGTTCACAGCTACAGGGCTAGATCAGAATAGACATGAAATTCAAACACCAGCAGGTTGTTATAGGTGTTCTCTGAAAAGAGCAGTGGTAAAATAATTAGTGCACTTAATTATCAGTGTGTTCACATGCTTTATATTTTTAAAAGGCCCCAGCAGTGCTATAGGATAGAAATATAACGTGCGCCACATATATATTTTAAATTTTCTACTAGTCGCATTAAAACATGTTAAAAAGGGAGGTTCCTGGCTGGCTCGGTCACTGGAGCATGCGACTTGAGCCCCACATTGGTTGAAGAGTTTAATAATAATACATATATATAAGATTTTTTAAAAATGTAAAAAGTAACATGTGAAAAAAGAAACATGTGAAATTGACCTTAATTTTCCGTTTTATTTAACCTGATATATCCAAAATATTATCATTTAAACAAGTAAGATAAGAGATATCTTACATTCTGTGTACTAAGCCTTGGAAATCAGGTGTGCGGTTTTGCACCGGCCACATTTCAAGTGCCGAATAGCCTTCCATATGTGGCAACTGGCTACCATATTGGACAGCCCAGGCCCAAAGTAACTTCCAGTGGAACCTTTCCTGTAAAGATGGAGCTAGGTTTGTCCATAGGCAAATAAAAAAGCCCAGCGTATTTATTGGACCCCTGCTCTATGCTAGGCACTGAAGGGCGAGCCAGAGGACAGCAGTCCAGACTCTGCCATCATAGCAGTCATGCGTGAAAAGTGAAGCCATTTCTGCCTGTCATTTACGTGTCCAACCACACAAGACAGTTTGTGATTAATTCTCAAGCCAGTGATTTAGGTAGTAGAGGACAGTATGTTTAGAGGGAAAAACAATCCTTGTTAGTTGAAGTGGTCAGGGATAATTCATGGAGGACAAACAGTTCAGGTCGTGTGTATGGCTCAAGCAACAGCGTAGGGTTGGTTAAGTATCAGAAGCGTTGGGAAGACAGGGAGTAGATTAGCTTGACTGTATGGGGAGACGGCCAAGACGCTTCGGTTAATAACATGGTGAGAATAATAAGAGCAGCTAGGTTTTGAGTGTTTAGGGCTCTGTTCCTCTACTGAGCGCTTTCTGTGTATTACGTCATTGAATCTTACAAAGGAGAAGGTTGAATCTCTAGACAGATTGACCGACTTGTCCAAGGTCACATGTCTAGAAAGTGGGCAGAGCAAAATTTTGAATCTAAATCTCTCTGAGCCCATTAGCAGTTATGTTCCTGAGAATGCTGGGGGCAGTGATGGGTGTGCTTTGGGTGGGGGGGGCTACCTCTATCGACAGAGGTACTACAGGGGGCCTGAGGTGCCACCTTGACATATGGCGAAGGAGCTCTAGGCCAAAGATTCCTTGCAGTGTGTTTCTTCAGAAGAGATCCTAAAAGGCCCGCTTGGTATGATACCCCTGTTGTTGACTGATGTCATTGAACACAGGCCTTCACAAGCCAGGGTCCTATTAGTTGGTTTCCTCCTTCCTCTCTCAATACTTCAAGGTCATCCTAGAATACTGGGATCTCAGACACCCTTTACATCAATGCTCTGATCTGACAGAAAGAGGAAAGGGGCCCAGAGAGGCAGGGACTTCCTCCGCGTCACACGATTTTAGAGGTGGCCGAGCTGGGGCTCCCGTCAGGGGTCTTTCCACCCAGAGAGCTATGGTAGCATTTTCCAAAGGCCTCAGTAGAAAGCAACATATTCAGATTAGGAAGTGTATTTCAATTACTCTGAGTAATTGTTTTAGCTGTCTATGGTTCTTTAACAATTGAAAAACTTTATCACAGGTGATAGGTATGCCTGAATTGAGAGACAGATTTCAGCAGTGATTGCGATAAAATGAGTTTCTGGTAAGTGGACGCTATAGTCTTATGAATTTTGATAAAATCAGTTGTCCTTCAAATGGGAAAAATGTTGACCTTGCTGAATGGAATAAAATTGGGTTTATGAATGCAGCAAATCTTTAAAATTCACATTTAAAAGAAAAGCATTGACTTTTTGAATGGAAACCTTACTCTGAATGCGGTTCCAGTTGGAGAACAAATCATACAGTAAAAAAAACTTAGAGTTAAAAAAAAAAAAAACAACTCAGATGACCAGAGAGTGGAGGCCAGGTTTCTGGCTGGTGTGCCAGCTGCCTTCCTTACCTGACAAACTGCTCACAGCACGGGCTGGCGGGGCCCTTGAAGCCTGGCCCCAAAGGTCCCACCACCTTTAATTCCCTTTTCCTTCTGACCTCTGCCACCATTTAACTTTATGGACTTCGCCCCGTGATATACTGTCTGCTTTTCTACTTTCCCTGGGAGAAATACTAGCCCAGACAGCTGAGCCCTGAAATAGCTGGTTGCTACTTACTGCTACTTAATATTTGCTGCTTATTCTCCTGTCTGCCGGGACCCGGTGCTGGTCATGCAGTGTGAGGAGGGGCCGGAAGAGGCGAAGGCAGTTGCTGCCATGTTAAAGCATTGTCCTTTTATTTTGTTTTTTATTTTTATTTTTTTAAAGTTATTTATTTATTTGAGAGGGAGAGAGAGAAAACATGAGCGTGGTGAAGGGCAGAGGGAGAGGCAGACTTCCCACTGAGCAGAGAGCCTGATGCGGGGCTCGATCCCGGGAAAGCAGATGCTTAAACCGACTGAGCCACCCAGGCTCCCCTAAACATTGTCATTTTAGAGAACAGAAGGAAGACACAAAGCAATGAACAAACAAAACCAATACAAGAGCGTGTTGAATGTTGTGGTGCAGATCTTAGGTGTAACCGGCCTAGAGAGCTTATGTGTTACATCAGTAGATGGGCCCACGTTGACCACTACCTTTTCGTTTCTCACGGAAGGACAGGATGGTGGAGTTCAGGCCCTCTGGTTTACCAAGTGGAAGTTCTCCTTAAGCATGAGGAATACTTCTTCTTAGAGGAATCAACCTTTTTTCTTTCTTTCTTTCTTTCTTTCTTTCTTTCTTTCTTTCTTTCTTTCTTTCTTTCTCTTTCTTTCTTTCTTTCTTCTTTCTTTCTTTCTTCTTTTCTTTCTTTCCTTCCTTCCTTCCTTCAGATTTATTTATTTATTTTAGAGAGAAAGAGCATGTGCAAGAGTGAGCAGGGGGAGAGACAGGGAGAGGGAGAGGGAGAGAGAATCTCAAGCAGACTTCCCACTGAGTGTGGAGCTTGGCGCAGGGCTCGATCCCATGACCCTGGGATCATGACCTGAATCGAAACCAAGGGTCAGATGCTTAACCGACTGAGTCATCCAGGTGCCACTAGGGGAATGTTTGTAAAGCATATTCTAGTCCCATGAGTTTTGTGCATAAAAAGGACTCTGTCATCAAATGATTCATTATGTGGCCTCCACTTGGAAATTTAAGAGACTCCATGGTATATTAGAGGCTTTTAGAAGTCTTGCAGCTTTGAAGCTTTGACTTCAACCTAGTAGTAAGCAAACTGATTGGCCTACAGAGCCTTTATTTGATAACCCATATCCATTGGGAAATGCTACCCATATAGTGACTGTTGCTCCCCCTCAATGACTGACTGATGGACTGATTTGGTTACAGCTCTGTCAGCCCTTGAACCTGAGCAGGAAGTAAGAGAGAGAAACTGGCCCAACCTATTTTAACAACAGGCCTCTGACTCAAACAGCCTCCCTGTGCGTGCTTGATAAACATTTTCCCTCTCTTAAGGGAAAATCATGCACAGAAACAAGCACATATAAATAATTTACCAAGCTGTAATATGCTATAAATAACAAGCCTACTAAATAATGAATTAACCCAACTGCTGATTCATAAGTAAATGTCTCTTGTAAAGCAGCAGTTTTATGGATTTTACAGCTTAGTTAATATCCACTCATATTTCATTAGGACGGTTCAGGTGAAGTATTGGGGTAATAATCTGGATATATTTGAAAGTGATATAGCACATAGCGGGAGGCCAGGCAGAGCTTGGGGAGCCGCCAGGATCCCTTCCTTCTAGCCAGAGCACGAGGGATGCTTGCACAAGGTCCTTTCTAAGACTGCAGGCAAAGGTGGCAGTAGAGGTAACCCCAGACCCATGGGGAGAAGAGCGACAGAAGTCACTTGGCCTACTGGACAGAGCCAGCTCTTCTGAGATACCATGATGTAAGCGTATCTCTTGGTATTTTGATCTTTATCACTTATTAACTTTGTGACCTTGGGCAAGTTACTTCAACTCCTTCTGGCTCAGTTCCCTCATCTGTAAAATGCCCAATAACAGTACCCATCTCCTCTGGTTCTTATGAAGATTAAGTGGGTTGTATTGTCAAGTGCTGGAAGATCACTGGGCACGTAGCGTGTGCTTTTTACCTGTTAGCTGTTATATTACTTAGAACATGCCTGTTTTAGCCTCTTCATTTTAGCTTTCTCCAGCCCCAGTGTTGGACTCTGAAAACTGAGCTCCTGGGGGTTTGGAGGGCCTGGGTGGGGAGCCACTCGGCTCTCTCCTCTTGCTTCCAAAGAATGGGAATGGGAAGCAGGCACTATGATTTCATTAGAGTCAGGAAAAACTACTTTCAACTTTCACTTGTTTTTTAAATCATTTTATTTTTATCAGAGTAAGTATACTCTTTAATCCCCATCCCCTATTTTGCCCATCCCCCACCCACAACTTCTTTGGAAACCATCGGTTTGTTCTCTACAGCTAAGAGTCTGTTCCTTGCTTTGTCTCTCTCTCTCTTTATTTCCTTTGCTCATTTGTTTTGTTCCTTAAATTCCACTTAGGAGTGAGATCGTATGGTATTTGTCTTTCTCTGACTGATGTATTTCGCTCCGCATTATACTCTCTAGCTCTATCCAGGTTGTTGCAAACACAAGATTTCGTTCTTTTTGATGGCTGAATAGTATTCCATTGTATATATACACCACCTCTTCTTTATCTATCCATCTGTCGGTGGACACCTGGGCTGCTTTCATAATTTGGCTACTGTAGATAACGCTGCCATAAATATGAGGGTTCGTGTATCTCTTTGAATTAGTGTTTTTGTATTCTTTGGGTAAATTACCCAGTAGTGGGATTCCTGGCTCATAGGGTAGTTCTATTTGTAATTTTTTGAGGACCCTCCATACTGTTTTCCATAGCGGCTGCACTAGTTTGCACTCCCACCAACAGTGCATGAGGGTTTCCCTTTCTCCATGTCCTTGCCAGCACCTGTTATTTCTTGTGGTGTTGATTTTAGCCATTCTGACAGGTGTGAGGTGATATCACATTGTAGTTATGATTTGCATTTCCCTATGATGAGTGGACTTGCACTCATTACAAGTAAGAAATGATCCTTTATTTAAAAGGAATTTTATATATCTGTATCGGTGAGGTTTTTTGGGGGTGGGAGGGGACAAGAATTATCAGTCAAATCACTTTGACAAGGAGGAGATCTAAATTTCATAATTAAACCTTAATTCATTAAGGGGGACTGATGCCAGAACAGATGCTACTGTTCCCCACTTGCAGTGACACTGAGTGTCCTGGGGTGTGGCGTGTGGAAACGGGGCACCCTTATGGTTCCAGTTCCCCACAGGGGTGCAGGGAGAATAGCGTCCTGCCCTTTAGGTGGTCACAGCCACACTGTAAACCCTACCGCCAGCCTCATGACCACTCCGTTCCGGCTGAATGGAAGAGGGACTTGAGCCCTTGCTCTAGCTCGTGGCGGATCACAAGCCAGTGCTCAAGCCCCGTTACCCCAAATCTTCCTCAGTGATCAGAGCAGGCTCTCATCCTTCTACAGCATCGGGGATGTAGTCCGAGACACTGATTCATGACAGCAGTCGTCTGAAGCTCCCTTTGCCTCCCTTTCCCTCCCCCCGACTACATGCTCATCTTGTCGCCTGGCCTTCAGCCTGCTTTCTGTCCCCTTTCTCCTGTGTGACACGGACCTCCCCCCAGACCTGCAAGGAAGGCCACCTTTCCATTCTTCCTTTCTTTATCCTTTGGGTTCAGAGATCCGTGGGGATCCTTCCTCGTCCTCTGGTGGCCCCCCTCCCTCCCCAGGTACCCTAGCTTTAGGCTAGACCCATGGCAGTGCTCAACTTTCTTGCCTTGAAGGAAAGGGTGGTCACCTGGGCTTGGGCCCTGTCTGTTGAAATCTTTCGTCTGCCTGTTTTATACAAAGACAATAACGAGGAAGCAGGGGACCTTCGGAGTGGCAGAGTGGGACTCTTTCAGACGTTTTCCTAAATGCCTTGGCCCCAAAGAGATAGAATCTGCTTACTTCCAATCGTCCGCAGGCTGGGGAGCCTCAAGGTGCCTTCTAAGACAGCTAGTGTGTATAGTGCCTTCTAAGAGAAGGGAAGAGCCACCCCCTGCTGCCCTGGAGCCTCATCCCCTACACCACCACAGAATGAAAGGCTGCGGCTCACAACGACCATTTGGCCAAGCCCCTCCTTGCGCCTGCCCCTCTGAAGTGGAAAGAAGTATGGTGGTGTGACATTCACTTTGACAAAGCTCTTTTTCCTTTTCTCTACATCTCAAAAAAGAAAAAAAGCCTAAAGAAATAAAAACAGTTGCTAAGCTACTGGGTGGGCTCTATCAGTGTGTTTTGTTGCCATCCCCACATTACCACATATGCAGCAGCTTAAACCAAAGAAGAGAGGAAGGGGGGCAGGTGTTGGAGAGGGCTCCTTTGTAAGCTCCCTTGTCAGGTTAAGTGCTTGGCTCTGGGAATGCAGGTGACCTGGATTCCATCCCCAGGTGGGAAAATGGGAGGGAGGATTTCTTCCCAATTCTCAAACTGGTCTGACAGAGAAGGCTTTCGGGACCTTGTTTTCTTGTTTCAGAAAGGTCAGCTCCCAGGGCAGTGGGGGCCAGCTCTGAGTTCTCTGAGCATTGTGTTTTGGACACATCACATACAGTTGGTGCCTACTATTGGGGCCTGGGCCCCAGCTGGCCCCGGTGAGCTCCTAGCTCAGTGTTCCAGTAAGCCCGCATAGCCAGATGGTGGCATTGTTTCGTGTTCTGTTTTTCGGCTCCAGCATTGTTTTTTCAAAGGTGGGCGAAGTCCAGGTGAAGCAAGTCATCATTTGCTAATAGTCGGTGAAACTCGACATCCCGCATGTTTAGAACTTGGGCCTGGCTATGGATGCCATACCCCCAGCTGGTAGCGAAAGATGCTTCCTGGCTTCTAGTCCAAAAGGCATTAACACTGGGGGGGGGGGATGGGAAGAGGCAGCTTCCCAACACTCTTTGCATCATTGCCCAAATCTTTCCTCATAGCCTAATCCCCACTTTGCGCGTCGGTTCTCAGTGTGGGGACAATGGGAGCATTACTGACTTTAGGCTTGTTTTCATCAACCAGCTCATTCTGTGTAAAGTTGGGTTTGGAAAAAAATCTTATAAAAATTAATGCAGCCTGGGACACTCTTTGTGGAGGATACATTGAAAATACATCTTAAATAAAAACCCAGGAAATTGTCCCTTCTGTCTTTCACCTGTCAGAATAAGCAATAGAATTCTATAGCCCATTCAGTAGCATATTTAATTAAGCAACCTATCTGCTTAATGCGCTGGGGGTTGGCTGACAGTGCTTTTCATGGCTGATGTGGATGACAAAGGATGTGGTGAGACATCCAGCAGCCTGGTGGTATGGAAAGAAACTCCCAATTGGTCACACCTACCCATTTCTCTTGGCATGTTGCATTAGCTCTGCGAATACAGAAAATAGACTGTCTTTGATTTACTGAGAAAGTCACTGGACACCAACCTCTTCCACAGCAAGCCCTGACCCAGTTTGGCCCACGTTCCCATTAGAGATGAATAGAGATTTAGTTGTAAGTGAGAAACTTTAGCTTGTCGTTTTCAAAAGAAAAGACTTTCAGGTGCTTGTTCTAATCCGCATGCAGAACCATATCTGACCATCATTCTTTGTTTTGGTGGGAGTTATTGCCTATCCCTGGTAGATATTGCTAGTACTCGTGACAGTTATGGAGTGTTTCCCAGGCACATGCCAAAGTGCCGCCTGTAGTGTCTCTCCCAGCAATCCCCTGGGGTAGATACTGGTGATCTTCTATTTTGCAGAGGAGGAAATTGGGGCTCAGAAAACTTAAGTCACCTGCCTCGAGTCACACAGCTTGTGAGTGCCAGAGTCAGGCTTGGAGCCCAGAGCTCTGCTACTCGACAGCCCCTGTTCTTTTTTTTTTTTTTAAGATTTTATTTATTTATTTGGCAGAGAGAGAGACAGCCAGTGAGAGAGGGAACACAAGCAGGGGGGAGGAGCAGAGGGAGAGGAAGAAGCAGGCTCCCAGCAGAGCAGGGAGCCCAACGCGGGGCTCGATCCCAGGACTCTGGGATCAGGCCCTGAGCCGAAGGCAGACGCTGAACGACTGAGCCACCCAGGCGCCCCATGACAGCCCCAGTTCTGAACCGCTACTCAGCTTCATCTCTGGAGAAAGCCAAAGGGGTTTGCAATCCCAATACAGCTCTTAAAACCGGGGATAAGGGTCACAAGAGTATCGGGATTACTAACTTTGGGGGGGTTTCTCCCACGAAACCAGCGTCCTTCACTTAAGCCTGTGGGACCTTGGGGGAATCCGTAAGGCCCTTAAAATTCGATGCGTATGTACATGCAAGTATTCTGGGAAGCTGGGCCCGTTTTCATCAGCTTCTTAAAGAAGTCCATGACAAAAATATGTAGCTAGAGTGTGTGCAACCCCTGGCGGCGTGCCAGGTGGACTGCGCTCTATATACACGAATAGAAGCAAACTCATTGCCTTCTTGCCACGGCTGTGGGAGGGAGGGATGATGAGCATGCCCATTTGACAGAGGCAGGAACTAAGAGTAAGGTAGCTGGCCCAAGGTTGCAAAGCTAGGAAGCGACAGTGCAGATCTGATTGAAAGTCAAGCACTGTGGCTCGTGGATCTTTGCGTTTAACCGCTTCTGACCGCACGCACCGTTTTATTCATTTACACGTCTGCCAGCACAGTGCCCGACACAGAGTGCATTTTACTGACATTTGTTGAATTGAGTTGATTGGCAGACTGCCAACTCCATGTAGATTTTGTCTTAGGAATCGTGCTCAAAGGTCTGAGGCCTGTGGGAGGGACTCCATAAATCTTGAGTGGATGAACGAAGAGAACCACCATGGTCAAAAGAGAACTTATCAGAGTTTTTCAAGATGGGTGGCTTGGCAAAACATAGGCCCTTTGCCTTTTTTTTTTTTTGAGAGAGAGAGAGCGTATGAGCAGGGGGAGGGGCAGAGAGAGAGAGAGAGAGAGAGAGAATCCCAAGCAGGTTCCACACCCAGTGTGGAGCCAAAAGCAGGGCTTGATCCCCCAACCCTGAGATCACGACCTGAGCCGAAATCAACCAGCTGAGGCACCTAGGCGCCCCTAGGCTCTTTGTTTTCAATCAGGTCTCCCTGAAAGACTGCTGCACTGATCCCAAGCCCATTCTTCCTCCGGTAGGAGGTTCAAAGTGATTGTAAACTACCTCCAAATTCGGGGTAGGTGACGTTGCAGGTTCTGTGCGTCGGTGTGGTATTTCGTGTCCTGATTACTCGACATGATCTCCCCCACCTCTTATTTGCCAGTGAGCAAGCAGAAGGCACCCACACCCTATGCTTGCTGGCATGACTCAAATCTAGGTCCCTAAATGGCATGTCAGCCTTATTGAGGGGAGGGCGGACAGAGACACAAATCCTGTTCCACTGCCCTACGACAAATGGGACTGTAGTTGAGTTTCTAGAATGAAGCATTCTTAAATATCAGAACGATTGACTGTGATTGTGGAGAGCGCACAGTGAGCTGGTGGGCTGGGGAGTAACAAGGGGTGGAGAGGCTTTAGTTTTTAATCCCCTCGATTACACGTTCCAAGTTTTAACTTTGTGGCCTCCACTGTTCCCCTAATCTGGCCTGCCGCGATCTTATTTTACTTTTCATTTTGTTCCTCTGATCACTGCCGATTAAAACCTGAGTCCATGCTGCTTCTGTTGCCTGCCTCCCAGCCTGATGGACCTCTTTGTACTAAGGTACAGAACCCAGCTGGCAGCTGGCCTTCCTAGGGCCCGGAAGCTTCATGACTCTTCGTTGGCACTGACCACCGAAGTGACTGGCTTTGGAGTTGGGTTTTTTCAATGATGGTGGCTTAATATTGGGTCTCCAAGTTGAAGTATTTTTCCTCCGAAATTAATCAGATACATGAGCTAATTATATGCCGGCAAATATTTTAAGAAAACCGCTGTCCGGTGAAGACTCCTGCACACACCACAGACTATTTTCCCAGTAACTAATAGGCTTCGTTGATTTCCTTTGAGGTGGAAAACAGTTCTGACAAGGACTCCCTACTCACTTGGCTCAACTGACTAATTTTGTACCCAAGTACTAATGACAGCAGTGACACCATCTTTTCCCGTTAGGGCTCTCACTCGAAGAACTCGAAGCAGTCACTAACCTTCGAATCTTGGGCGTTGGTTTAATGTGCTCATGGGCAGCATAACAGGGAACACTGTGATCAGAAATAGAGTTAAACCTCTGTAATTGAGCCCCCACTAATACGAGAGGTAATAACTGTGCAAAGAACAGATTTGATAAGTCTATGACAAAAAGAAAGGAAGCCAGCAAGGGGGTTATTCAAACTGCCAAGTAGAGCACACTTCTAGAAGGTGCCAGCTTGCATGCAAAGAACTGGCAAGTATATACACGCCATTCAGGGTATCCTAGACTGTTGACGCTGAGGGGGACCAAGCAGCTCATTGAATATGATCTTCTCATTTGACATATGGGGAAACTGAGGCTCAGAGAGAAGAGATTTACCCAAAGACACACAACTAATAGGGCCAGGATTAGGATCCATGTATTCTGCCATTTTAGCATGCTGCAACTTTAATCACGATGTGAAATTTTGGAACATGGTGGCAGTTTAAGAGCATGGATTCTAGAGCCAGACTCCCCGGCTTTGAGTCTCAGCTCTACTTTTTAAGGGCTGTGTCACCTCAGGCATGTTACTTAATCTCTCTGAGCCTCGGTTTCCTCTTTTGTGGAATTGAATTAATAACTGTACCTGCCTTCCAGGTCTGCTGTGAAGAGTAGGTGAGCTAATGTATGTAAAATACTTAGAATGGTGTTTACAACAGAATGGAAACTACACAAGTGGCTGTTATTATTATTTTATTACTTGGTTACTGAATATGAAAACACATATTTCATTAGATTCTAAAATATGCTTTACATATTTGTTCTTCGGGTTTTAAATCCTGACTGTCCTCATATATAATTTCTCTTCATTGTGTTCCAAAGTGAAAATAACAATTTGTTCTACATGTTTTTGAGTGTTAGGTGCTAGGTATAAAAAGTATGTTTAAGGGGCGCCTGGGTGGATCAGTCGATTAAGCATCCAACCCTTGGTTTTGGCTGAGGTCACGATCTCAGGGGCGTGGGATCAAGCCCCACATCAGGCTTCATGCTCAGCAGGGAGTCTGCTTGAGATTCTCTTCTTCTCCCTTTCCCTCTGCCTCTCCCCCCCACACATTCCCTCTCAAATAAATAAAGAAATCTTCTAAAAAATAATAAAAATATGTTTAAGAAACAGTGTGTGCACTTAAGAAGTTCACAGTCAAGTGAACGGATATGGCAGGTGAAGAGATAAGGAGCCGTAAGTCAAGGCAAGCAACAGGAAATGCCCCAGATGAAGTATACATGAAGAATCGAGGGTATTGGAAAGGCTTCGTGAGGGCAGTGGCATTTGATATGGGTTTTGAAATCGGGCTGAAAGGGATGACAGATATCATTCCCGACTAGGGTAGTACATAGCAGAAGCAGAGGAAAGAAAGTATTTGCCATGGTTGGGGAAGGGATGAATGTTGTATGTGTCCAGAGCGTGATTTGGGGAGACTTCCTAGGGGGTAAGCCTGCAAATATAAACCAGGAATGTACTCGGTAGGAAAGGGAAAGTTGATATTTATGTGCACCTACTATATACCAGGCTTCGTAGCATACTGAGTACTCACGATGTGTAAAGGAAGTCATCTGAGTCTCACAATCACCCCGAGGAAGCAGGTGCAGAGAAGCGGAGTAAACTGGTCAGTATCACACCTGCAGGTGGCACAGTCCAGATTCAAGCTGACTGGAAAAGTGTCTGTTCATATCTTCTGCCCATTTTTTGATTTGATTATTTGTTTCTCATGTATTGAGTTTGAGAAGTTCTTTGTAGATCTTGGATACCAGTCTTTTATCTGTAGTGTCCTTTGCAAATGTCTTCTCCCTTTCCATGGGCTGCCTCTTCGTTTTGTTGACTGTTTCCTTGGCTGTGCAGAACTGAGAACACTCTCCGACCCTGATGCCCAGGCTCTTTTCCACATGCCACGTCAACCTTCGGACTTGCATACCAGTTGGACTTTATGGAAAATGGGAGCTTTGAAGGTTTTTGAATATGGAAACACATTTTCATTGTAGCTTATTTATTCACTTATTTATTTGCTTTCACTGGTGATAATGTAGAGGGTTGCTTAAAGGGAGGAGAGATCAGAGGCTAAAAATAATCAGATGTGAAGCTTTTGCAATAGGTAAACGGTAGGGGGGACTTGAACTAGGGCCATTGTAATGGAGAAGAGGAGGCACGTGTTAAAGAGAGGCTGGCTTGCCAGGACATATGACCAATCTGATGTGGTCAGCACACGTGTGAAGGAGAGTCAACCGTGAAGCCATGATTTTCCATCTGGTTGGATATGGTGGATCTCACTGCTGCTCTTCAATGAGATAGGAAGCCTGGGCAGAGGTGTGGATTTAGAGAAGAAAGGAAAGTGAGTTCAGTTTTGTTACAGTTCAGCTTTATCAGAGCCTTCCCAGTCAATGTCCAGGAAGCAGGTAGATATGTGGGTCTGAAGGGAGAACAAGGGCAGAGGCCTGGGGTCTATCTACATGTGTATTCTGGGCAGAAGAAATGCAGCAAACAACCAGAACCAAGAGGAAGCAGTTGAAGAGGACCAAGAGTGAGTGAGTGAGATCACCAGAATCACGGGAGAAGTAAATTTCAATAAGGAGGAGGTGGTTGGCATTTTCAGGTGCTCCGGAATAGCCGCGTCAGAGAGACTGCAAAATGTGCCTTCCATTTAGTGATTGAAGAGGTTATTGAGGGAAAAGAAGCAGGTCAAGTAGCCTATTAGGGGTGGCAATCATGTGGCAGTGGTTTGGAAACCTGGAGACACTGAGTGTGTAGAGTGATAGCAGAATCTTGAGGACAAAGCAGACCATAGAAATTATCTGTAGGACAATGGAGAAATTTGAGCACATATTTTGGGAGAAATGAGTCACTAAATGGGAAGAGACTGGAGGAAAATTGACAAAGATTTTGGAGGAAGCAGGAAAGAATGGAAGGCAGTGTGCAGAGAGAAGGTTAGCTGTACATGTGAGCCCTTCCTCTGAGATGGGGTTAGGAGGAAAGAACGCACACAGCACCGATAAAGTAGGGCTTTTTTACAACAGAAAAAATGTGTGAGGCATTCACAATTAGTTACCTCTTTAATTTAGAATTCTCTTCTTGTCTAAAAAACCTTGCTCCATTTATTACATATAAAATCCTATGGAAACAACAACAAACAATGCGATTAAAAATGGGCAAAAGACTTGAATAGAACCTTCTCCTAGAAAAGGTATACAGATTGCCAATAAGCACATGAAAAGATGCTCAACATCATTAATTATTAGGGAAATGCCAATCAAAACCACACTTCACATCCATTTGGATGGCAAAACAAAAAACAAAAACGAAAACAAAAACAAAAAAACAAACCCAAACCAAAAATACTTGAAAGTAACAAGTGTTGGTGAGGATGTGGAGAGATTGGAATCTTTGGGCGCTGCTAGTGGGAAAGTTGGCTGGATGGTCCTGCTAATCTGGGCCAGGCTTGGCTCATCATAGCTGGACTCAGTTGCACTCAGCTGGTGGGTCACCTAGGGATTGGCTTTTCTCAGATGGCCTCATCTGGGATGACTTGTACCTACTCCATGTGGCCTCTCATCCTTGAGAACATTAACCCAGGCTTGTTCTTACGATGTGACACGAGTCTAAGCGAGCAGTCAATGGTATAAGGGAGCTAGTGGAAATGCACATGAGCTTTTCAAGTCTCTGCTTGCTTCCCATTTGCTAACATCCCATTGGCCAAAGCAAGTCACGTGGCCTAGTTCACATTTGGGGGGGGGGTCTCCAGAGTTACAGGGCAAAGGGCAAGGCTATAGAGAGGCCATTAACTGTGGACACTAATGCAGTTAATCTATTACAGAATGCTTAAGTGAAGCCTGGGAACTTGTGCATTTAACAGGCATCCTAGAGTGATTCTTATGTGGGTAATCCATGGACAACATTTTCACAAATGTTGTCTAGTGTCTCCTGGCACCAGGATTGCAACTGCAATCATAAAACAGGGTTGCACGTTGGGGGACAAATATCCCTTTCCTTAGCTCTAGCTTACTATTCAGGCTGCTTGGTCTCTTGGAGGCAGAGGCTTAACTAAAGCTCTATCTGTGTTTCAGACAATCTCATACAGTCATTTACTTTTTACAAAGAACAATGCAGTTGGATTAAAGCTGATAAGGTATCATTTTTCAATGCAGGTCAGGAAGGCATTGTTGGTTTGTTTTGTGTTGCTCGTTATAATATGTATTTCTGTCCCAGAGAAGCTCGTATAATGGAAATGAAGCATCGAGGTGGTTTATGGGGCATGTGATAGGATCATAAAGTTAGGACTATTGCTTGGACGAGACCTTTCTTAGAATAGTAATCCAAGCAATGAGAACACGTACGGGAAAGAAAGGAAACCACAGGAAGAAACTCCAATTATTTAGCCAGTTGTGGGAGGTTTTTGTTCCTCAGACCCTTAGTCAAAATGTGGAATTAGAGATATACTTTAAGATGGCTGCCCCCATGCAGGTCATGTGCAAGCTCAGTAAGGCGGGAACCAGGATATTGATGGATCCCTGGTGCCAGCCGCTGTGCCTGCCACGTATCCAGGGCTGAAAACATACGTGTTGAATGAATGTCTGCAGATTCCTGGGATCCACTCTCAGAGATTTTGACTGAGTAGGGTGAACAGCAGACAGTCACTACAGGGAGGGCTGTGGTCCAGCACACTGATCTGAGGACCACGGCCAGGCCAGCTCTGTTCATATGGGATCGGGGCCAGTCATTTAACCTCTCTTAGCTATCTAGCTTCCATTTCCTCATGTTTGTATTTTGTGGTCTTTCCCCCGGGGCAGCCAGATTTGAATTAACACTATATTGTCAGCTTTCTTATTCTAGGGGATAGGAGTTGGCTCTTGACCCTCAAAGCAACTATGGGGGTCCTGGATTTCCGAGCTGTAAAGTGTCAATTGCTTCCAGAAGGCTTTCTCGCCTCAGTGTCTTTGACAACGTAGGCTCTCCTAGTGCTGGGATTTAGGAGAAAATGGAGCATTGAGCCCTGGAAAGTGGAGCAACTGAGTTACGCCCACCCAGGCACATGGGAACTGGCCGTGAGGAGCTGCAGAGTTGCGAGATAAAAATCTCCTTTGCCCCATAATTTTCTGTTACAGGCATCACTTGTATCATGAGAATGTTTTAAAGTATCAAAACAAATTGGATGCTTTTTTCCCTGTCTGGAAGGAAGGCACGTTTATTTAAGCGTGGGGTGTGACATTTGGAAATGTGAAAGAGGTTTTTGGAGAGTAGTGGGGGCTTGAGTGGAACATCTCCTGTTCTGTGTATTTCTCTTATTTTTGTTTATCCTGTGTCTTATTCAGATAGTGATTTTAATTCACCTGCCTGATCTCCCGAGATAAGAATTTAGGGAAAGCCTTTCTCTGCCACCAGGGTAAGATTTCCAGAAGGACTGTTGGGACCCTTCCATACTAAAAGTGCATGCACCAAGCCAGCCAAGCTTGAAGTGTCTTGTAGGCTAAGGAGTCTCAAGTGCACTTGCATAAGAGGATTCAGGAACCTTCCCTCTGGGAACAAATGGCTGTACACTTATGCTGAGTTTCTTCCAGCCTCCTTGAGGGAGTGCAAGCAAAGGCAGTCTCTGCCATGACATTACCTTCCCATGAGCCTTTTAGTGCTAGTGCTGTTTTGCACTGATGCCCGGAACCCTGCATCTAGAGTCACTTTCTTAGTGTCCTTTTGCACTGTCTGGATTTCAACCAAAATCATGCTTCTAGAAGCGTGACCCCTGCCACTGTCCACTCCTTCTTCCCCATCCCGCACCCTGCTGGAACTCGTCCCCACTCCACTGCACCCATCTGGCCCCTTTTCTTTCTAGGCTGCCTTGGTTATTTTATCTCAGTCAGCTCTGAAAAGCATCAAGCACTTTATTTTTTATTTTTATTTATTTTAAAAAAATTTTTTATTATGTTATGTTAGTCACCATACAGTACATCCTTAGTTTTTGATGTAATATTCCATGATTCATTGTTTGCGTATAACACCCAGTGCACCAAGGCACTTTATTTTTTAATTTATTTTTATTATTATTATTTTTTTTTAGAGAGGGAGAGACGGGGGAGAGGAGGAGCAGAGGGAGAAAGAGAGAGGGAGAGTCTCAACCAGGCTCCATGGCCAGCACAGAGCCCGATGTGGGGCTCGATCTCACGACCCTGAGATCATGACCTGAGCCGAAGCCAAGAGTCAGACGCTTCACCGACAGAGCCCCCTCAGACGCCCCAAGAATCAAGCATTTTAAATACTTGCCTGAAAACTCACTGAAAAGCAAATTTCAACTCCTTAGACTTGAACTGAATTATGGGCCTGGTTCAGGTACTTTGATAGTGTTTGCATTGGGGGTCATTGTGTTTACCTCTTCCTGGGACAGGAGTTCATACTCCTGGGGTGGTTGAATTTGCGTGGAGCTGGCAGTCTCATTCTAGAGAACACAAGGTAGTGGTAAGGGGCGTGGGCCTTGGAGTCAGTCAAATGTGTTTCCCATCCGCACTCTACTTCTTGGTAGCTGTGCAGCCTGGGGGGGAGGCATTGCACCTTTCTTGTGTCTGTTTCCCCGTTTTACACATGGGGACCACAGCAGTCCCAACATCATAGGTTAGTTGTGAGGATTTAATAAGAGACTTTATTTAAATAGTGGTGCATAATCCTTGGACTCAGCTGTCATCATAATGATTGTTATTTCCTTGACTTGCTCAATTAGGACTAGAACAGGATGCTAGGACATACTGTTCCTCTAGGACAGGGGCAGCAACCAAATGCAGCCTGCCTGTGAGCGAACAATGATTTTCACATTTTTAAATGGTTGAAAAAAATGAACAGTACTGTTCGTGGCATGGGGAGAATGATATGAAGTTCATATTTCCGGGTCCATCAATCAAGTATTATTGGAACCCAGCCACACTCATTCAGCTGCATGTCGTCTAGGGTTGCTTTCGTGCTACAACAGCAGAGTTCAGTACTGGTGACAGTGATCGTATGGCCTGGAAAGCTTCGATATTTACTTCTTGCCAGTCTCTGCTCTAGGCCATTTAGCTGCCTGCCTGGAACATCAGAGGGATGGATAGTTTGGGAATAATTTGCAGAGTGTCACCACTCACATCCCCAAACTCTGTGTGTGCAGAGTAATTTACAAGCGAGGAAATTATATAGGTTCCCGCAGGACAAATGAGACGAGGCTTTAGTGGCATTTTAAACCAAGGGTTCACTTTGTGTCTTTGAGGGATCAGGAAGAATTTAAAAGTAGTGGCACCGTTGGTTAGATGAATTTACATGTTCTCTTGTTTTTCTTTCTTTCCTCAGAACCTTCTCTGCAAGGAGGCGAGAATGGATGATTAGTTTCTCTTGTAAAATGGATTGAATTGCTCTTATTAGGTGTACCGTAATACCGAGGCGTTGGTTCCGAATGTGGCAAAGTCTCATCTCAGCAAATATCACCTTAACAGCCTGTTCTCCCCCCAAAAAAGGCAATTTCTGTAGAGAAATGGAAAATCTTAGAATATCCAGGGTGGAAGGAGCCTTAGAGATCTACAGGGATGATATTCATATTAATATCGCTCTGCTGATGTAGATACAATATCCTGTTTGAAGGCAAAATACTGTATAATGAACAAACCCCAGTCCATTCAGTCTCTTTGACCAAGATGGCCTTTAACGGGTGTTTGTGTATTGAAACTAGATTTGAATACCTGTAAGATATTAAATTTCATATGCTTTACAAAATGTGCAGTTATAGAGACACATAAACATAATGCCCAGGTTTGAACTGTGGGGATGGGGATAGAAATGTTGCCCGTTTAGGGGCTAGAAATGCCGAGGTTATGCTCTGCCAAATCTGTGGCCTTAATGAAATGCTTCTTCAGTAGGGGTGAGGTAGATATGGGGCTGGGGACAGGGGTGGGCAAAATCTGAGAGTTTGGTCTCCTAGGGGGAAAGATGCGTGTTTAGCTGAGCTATGCAAACATACCAATCTGGGTGTCTCCGTCAGGGAGGGATCCTAGGCTGTGAAGCCACAGGTGTGTTGGGGGGAGGGTGTGAGAGAATGGCCCGCCACAAGGGGAAGGAGGAAGGCAGGGAGGTGATGAGAAGAGGTATTGGACTAGACCTTTCTGAGAGGATCTCAGAACCTCTTACCCCTCCCCACCTCTTGCTTTTATACTTATCAGACTGGTGTTAGGGGAGATGTACTTCTTAACATTTGGTGTTCTCCTGACGTACCCCATGCTTCTGTGTATAGCCAACCTGCCAAGCTGCAAGGTGGCCACATGTGCATGGGACTGGCATTCCACGTTCATTAGATACAGAATCCATTGAGCAGTCTTACCTTATAGACTGAGGTTTTATATCAGAAACTTCCATAGAACTAGACCTGGCCCCTTTGGCCCTTTAGTGCTCCTTCCCTTTCTGTGTCCCCGGGGAGGCGCACTGAACATCTGTGACAGTCACTAGCTCTGTACACACAGAGCTTCCTCTTTATATCCTCTGCTGGTGGAATCCCACTTCAATGAGGCTTGGAAACGGAGTGGAAATCTGGCTAGTCAACAAACTACTTTACAGGGGAATCAACTTTTGGTATGGCCACTGTGGAAAACAGGATGGCAGTTCCTCCAAAAATTAGAAATAGAAACACCAGGGGTGCCTGGGTGGCTCAGTCGGTTGAGCGTCTGACTCTTGATTTTGGCTCAGATCGTGATCATGGGGTCGTGAGATCAAACCCCGCCTTGGGCTCCATGCTGAACATAGAGCCTGCTTGAGATTCTCTCTCTCCGTCTCCCTCTGCCTCCTGCCCCACCCCACCTACTCATGTGCTCTCTCTCTCTCAAAAAAAAACTATTTAAAAAATGCCAAGTGATCCAATAATTTCACTATTGGGTATTTATCCAAAGAAAACAAAAGCACTAACTTGAAAAGATATATGTACCCCTATATTTATTGCAGCATTAGTTACGATAGCCAAGATATGGAAGCAACCTAAATGTCTAATAAGAGCCAAATGGATAAGGAAAATGTGGGATGTGTGTGTGTGTGTGTGTGTGTGTGTGAAGAAATATTACTCAGCCATAAAAAAGAATGAAATCTTGCGATTTGCAACAACGTGGACGGACCTAAAGGATATAATGCTAAGTGAAATAACAGTCAGAGAGAGACAAATACTATATGATTTCACTCATATTCGTAACCAAGGAATAAAACAAATGAATAAACAAACAATACAGTACAGAGAACAGACTGATGGTTGCCAGAGGGGAGAGGGGATGGGCAAAATGGGTAAAGAAGAGTGGGAATTATAGGCTTCCAGTTATGGAATGAATAAGTCACGGGAATAAAAAGCACAGCATAGGGAATATAGTCAATGGTATTGTAATGGAGTTGTGTGGGAATACAAGGTAGCTACACTTGTGTGCACAGCATAATATACAGAGATGTTGAATCACTATGTTGTACGCCTGAAACTAACGTGATGTTGTGTGTCAACTATATGCAAATACAAAGTTTTGAAAACAATAAAGTAATCAATTTGAATGCCCATACTACCACTCTAGTCGAACAACAGAGCTGATGACTCTGTCTTGTGAATGGTTTAGGCAGGAGAATAGCAGTGGGCACAGCTAGAGATGTCAACACCATGAAGTATAATGACTCATGGGCTTCGGACTCTTCCCCCAGGATGAGGCCAAGAAGAGATCTTGGGCTTCCAGCTTCTGGTGCATGTGTTTCCTTTGGACCAGGTGGTGGTTGGTTTTCAGGGATCTGTGCGCCTGCTCAGTGCAGGGTTCTGAGAAGTGGGTGGTGGGAGTGGACACGGTCGACCCCAGGCCATTGTGATTCTGTGGGTGTGCTTCTTCAGGGAAGAAGCCAGAGTAAGAAAACTATCTGTCACTAGTCCTTTAGCCATGTTTATTCACTGAACTCACATTTTTATGACAGGCAGATGCTCAAAGGTGTAAATAAAGCCAAGTATTTTAGTTTGCCATTGATTTTCATGTGTAAATTCTCAATATAGTGTTGATTTAAGAATAAAAATAATGGCCTGGAGTTTTGTGCTCTGCTGTGGCAGTTATACTGTTGGCCAGCAAGGGCCCTGTGCTCTGAGGTCATCTCTTCTCAGAGGGGAACATGTATTAGAGTCATGCCCACTGATGATGATAGCTCCCATTTTCCGAGTACTTGCTATGTGCCAGGCATTGTCGAAGTGTTTACTAACGTGACCTCATTTAATACCACTGGTAGTTCTGTGAGGTAGAGTCCTCTTTTTAGACACATGTTACAGATGGGGAAACTGAGGCTCAGGGATTCACTTGTCCAGGACACCAGTGGATAATTCTAAGGAATTCTCGAAATTCTAAGGCAAAGCCGCCTGACATCCTCTCCCATTTCTTTGCACCACATTTGTGAACTTCTGTGGGGCACTTTGCTCGGAGGGCTGTCGGTCCGGTAGTAAGTATCTTGCAGACCCGGCAGGGCTGGAGACCCAGAACTAGAACAAGAAACCAGGAGCGCAGGTGAAAGGGAGCAATTTCCTGGGAGACCAGGAAAACCGAAGCGGAAGCTCTAGCTTATAGGGGCCAGGGAAGGGAAGACTGAGGGGAGAAGCCGATGGCTTCGCTAACCAAGTAGAGAGAACCTTGGGCCTCGTAGGAGCTGGACAGAAAGAGCGTAAGAGGGCAGGGCGGGCAGCCCTGGTTCCCTCTAAACGTCCCTTTCACCAGGCTTCCTCCCCATGGCTGGAGGCAGGCAGCTCCGGTGTGCAGGGCCCCTCGGCCTTGTTCCTGAGGAAGGACTGAATGGGGGTGGGGAGGTTAGGGTTATTAGTAAGGCTGTGTCCTCTAGGGAGATCTCAAGCCTGGTGTGTTGACTAGATGGAAAGGAGAGCATGCGAGCCCCCTTCTCCCTTCTGAGCGATCTCCCCTCCCTGACCTGGCCGTCTTTACTTCTGGTCATTGTCACTGCAGGGTAGATCAGAACCCCCCTTCCTTAGGTCTCGGAGTCTGGAGACATCACAATGGCTCAGTTTAGTGTTTTTGTGTGCGGAGCCCCAGGGGCCGAGGGGAAGGCGCAGTCCTGGTGCCCCACTGTGCCCTTGGCCTGGGAGCATCCGAGTGACTTTTCACATCTTATCACCGTCCTTGGAGATAGTAATTTAGCATCAAGTCTTCTTAGAGAGGGAACAGCTGGTCTGCTCTGCTTTTCAAATCGTGAAGTTTATTTCGGAGGGAAGTTTCGTTTTCCCGGGGAGGTGTTACTACTTCCCAGGTTCCCCCTCATCTGTGAAACTAACGAGAAGGCAGGCAGCCTTGCTGCGGGAGCACAAAGTGTGAGGACAGACGGGTGCATCGGCTTTGCCCTGCACATCAAAGACGGCTACCCGGGTAGTGTGACACCAACTGAGTGAGGTGTGTTGCCATCTTCGTGCCGCCTGGTCTTTAGGCAGAAGCGGCAGGCAGATGACATAAATGGCTGTCATTCTTTTTCCGTGTCTGAGGTTTTGTTTTTCTGCTCACTCCGTGAGTTTTCCATTAGCTGTGCAGCGTCACGATGGCTTTCCGGTACCACGTATGGCTTTATTCATCATCATCACCAGCCTTCCACACACGCCCCCATTAAAGAGAAGTTTCTCTAATTACGTGTTATGCAGGTGTCTTGTATTACAAACAATGTTTAATTGTATTCGTTCAGAACAGGTTGCAATTAAAATCTATAAACAGTTTAAGCCTCAATAAAAGCTCCACCATCTACCTTACAGCTTAGCATTAATATTTACCCTAGAGAGGAAAAACATCTCTTCCTGTATTTCTCTGATGTACCATTTTTGTTATTAATAAAAACAAAAGACACATGTTTAATTGGATCCCTTAGGTATCGATTTAAAAAAGAGTTGGATTCCTCGCTTGCTGGGGTGGTTCCATAGAGCATCCCAGAACCATTCTTTGTTTCAAGCCTTTGAGGATGCACACGTTGAATGTTTTCCTTCCAGCTACCGTGCTAAGAGCTTACCAAACGCTGTGCGCTTGAGTGTGGGCAGCGGAAGTTCTCTGGGAGAGGGGAGGTCTGCAGCCTGCGAGGGTCCAAACAGAAGGCCACCTCAAGCTCTCTCCCCACATTGGGCAAAGGGAGGAAGGAAACAGATAGCAGCCACTTGGCACCAAAATCCTGCTGACCTGGGGGTTTGAGCTGTTGGAAGTTAACTGTGTAATCCATCCGAGGACAGTTCTCACAAGTCCTATTTTCAACTCAAAAATGTTAATATTTCTTTCCATACTTTATGTCATAATCAATATTCAATTTTCAAGGCAGTGAAACTAGTGAGACTATCAGACGAACCCAGCACAAGGAAAGGAAGGTAGGATGAGTACGTTGCAAATGGGGCAGAGCGGGAAGATAAGAGAACGTTTGTAACCATGGGCTGTCATTCCCGTGGGTTTACTTCTCTGGGAAGTGTGAGCCGGGCTGCCGTGGCAGGGGCTGCTGGCTTTGTCAGCAGACAAGGAAGTGCTAGACTCAGGAGGCAGAAACAGTATTCAGAAAGTGACTGAGTTCTTGCGGCCCTTCTATCTGTGGCATTGGGAGGTTTCTGGTGATGAGGCCAGCTGTGTAGTTCCTCTGGAGCCTGTGACTGCGGACCATGGTGGGATGGAATTCTCCTGCACCACAAGGCAGGCTGGGGGTAGGGGCTTAAGGAGGGCATGGAAGATGGTGGCACTGAGACGCCCTGGAGCACTGTTCTGGCCTCTTCTGGATTCTTGAGAATTGGTTCTTTCTCACGCCCCACCTTATCTTCATCTTTATCATGCCTTTCATTTCAACTTTTGCCAGTAGGTAAGGAGATCAGCATAACCCTTAAGGCCTTCACAAGAGAAGTTGAATAATAGCGTTGATTGATTGATTGATTGATTTATAGATTTTATTTATTCATTAGAGAGAGGGAGAGAGAGAATGAGTATGAGCAGGTGGGAGGGAGAGGCAGAGGGACAGGGAGAAGCGGATTCCCCAGCTGAGCAGGGAGCCCTATGTGGGGCTCGATCCCAGGACCCTGAGATCATGACCTGAGCTGAAGGCAGGTGCTTAACCATCTGAGCCACCCAGGCGCCCCAATAGTGTAGATTTATCAAGAACTTTTGAAATACACTAGGCATCTCACACATATTATCTCATTTAATCATTTCCCCAGTCCTGGATGCATGGTGATATGATCGCCACATCACAGATGAAGGAAGGGAGGCTCACAGAGAGGTTAGTCTGGCATACATTCTGGCCGCAGAACCAGTGAGTGGCAGGAGCAGACCCACAGCTCAAAGGTGAAAGAGGGTACTGTGTTTCCCATGGAGACTGACACTGAAAATATTGGCAATGAAATAAAGTGGCCCAGAAATCAGTGTTTAAGGGCTTCATGGGACCACACTGTCCTCATCTTCTTAACTAGTGTGTAATTAGAAATATTTCCAATCAGATAAACATTTCCAGACACATTTGTAATTATTCCAAATGCTGACCACTAGTTTCTCTGAACAGATTTTCAAGGGCCAGAAACTCACCTCTTATTAAGGGTGCTGACCTTCATCCTTTTTTTTTTAAAGTCATCTGATCTCTATGCCTAACATGGGGCTCAAACTCACGACCCTGAGATCAAGAGTCACATCCTCTACCAGCTGAGCCAGCCAGGCGTCCCTGATCTTCATCTTAAAGATTCTTAACGTTCACCATTTACCATAAAGAACCAAGGTGATGCCTTACTTTTCTGATGGGCTGCTAAAAAGAGTCAAGTCCTCAGGCTCAAGGACATAAATTGCTTGTACTTCAGCGCCGGGGGATGGATTTACGAGAGCTTTGTAAAATGGAAAGATGCCACTTTATTTATTTATTTATTTATTTATTTATTTATTTATTTTTAATTTATTTTTAAAGATTTTATTTATTTGAGAGAGAGAGCGAGAGAGCGTGCACAAGTGGGGAGGAGGGGCAGAAGGAGAGGGAGAAGCAGACTCCCCGCTGAGCAGGGAAGCCGGACCCTGGGCTCTATCCCAGGACCCCGGCTGGGATCATGACCCGAGCAGGCAGAGGCCTAACAAACTGAGCCACCCAGGCGCCCCTGCTCTAATAATTTATTTAACTAACATTTACTGAACACTTCCTGTGTCAGGCCCCTTGCTGGGGTGTTGGGGGCACAAAGATGAGGGAATTCTCGTCCTTGAGAAGGTCACAGTCAGCTGGGGGGATAGAAGTGAGCAGATAATTACGAAGTGCTTGGACGAGTGCTACCATGAAGATCTGCAACTCTGTTTGCTGAGTGCTTTGGAGGTGTGGGCCCGTGGGACACTGTGACTGGACAGTGGCAGCCCTGTTAGAAGAAGATCTGGAGGCCTGTCCACCTTGGACTTGACATTCAGCCTCCAGCCAAACACTTGTCTTCCAAAATGATTTTATTTTAACAGAATCAATTTTTTATTATGCTAACTCATATGATGTGTTCTGTAGAGATTTACTGAAGCATTTTTCCCTTTAAAATAACTAACTGTATGTTTTGACATGCTTCAGGGGATACTTTTATAAAGTAGCATGGATAGGACAATACCGGAATACATCAGTGTGCTGCAAAGCCTGAATTAGTAACACACAAACAACTGCACCTTAAGAAATATGAAGAAATGCAAAATGCTAAAAATCATGAACTACAGAGAGGCAGCTTGGCATGGGGGAACAGTTGTTTGCAAAGAGGAAGGCACGGGTCCCTGCTGGCCCTCGGGCCGAGTGCCCCTAGCCGGTGCCTGTTTCTTTCCAGACCTCAGTTTCCTGGTCAGGAGAATGGGTGGTGGATGAGAATCTCATGTCGCTAAAGCGCCTTCCCGGGAGCATCCAGCCTTGGGGAGGAAGGGAACGAACTGCAGGGAAAAAGCAGCCCTCCCATAGTAAATAGGGCTTTTAGTCTCCGCTTGTCCCAACCTTCTGGCCGCCCCGTTCCAGCCCTTTCCTGTTGAAGGCCAACCAGAATGCAACACTGGGATCAGCCTTTTGGAGGAATGAGTGAGGGCTTGCCTCTTTTTCTCCATCCCTGCCCTCTCCTAACGCATATGCACGTGGGGTCCTATGCATGCGCACGTGAACACACGCCCCCGCCGTACTGGAGAGAAAGAAGAGACTCCTGTTTTTCACTCAAGAGTCTCACAAATGACAGCTGTACTTTTACACAGCTAAGCTATTAGATAGAATTCCATTCTCCTTGTCAAGTTGCAGACAGGGGAAGGAGCCCAGAATTCTAATGGTGCCGGTGTTCCTGGCAAGCACCTTTCACAGGGTGGTAAGATAATCAGTCCGCAGTTAGGCAGTCTGAAGGCTTCAGTTTTCCTCTGACTTGGAAAAAAGAAGGGGCGTGGTAATACGGCTTCCTTCCATAGGCCTTTGCTTTGAGGTGAACATACTTTTTTCCATCAATTACGTAGTTCTCCGCAACCACCCAGTCCCCCTGGCAATCCAGGAGTGAGGACATGACAGATTAATTGACTCTGTGTCTTCGTAGCATTGGTGGACCACAGACTTCTGGGAATTGGAGTTGCCTTTCTTCCTTTGAATTCAGCCCATACCCTCCTTCAGTCAGGATGCATTTACCCTCCCAGAATCCCCTCCTTAAGGACAAGCAGGTGGGCTACTCAGGGCATCCTAAAGTTTTCTGGCTCAAAGAACATAATGCAGTTTATCTACAAACCCGCCCCATTCCCACCTCTGCCCTTTGGTTTCCTCTCCTTTCTGTGATTTTAGCACTTTGAGTTTATGGGAAGCTCTGAGTTCCTTAATGTAGGCTGAAAAAGAATAAGAAAGTGTGCCAGAACTTCACCCCCCATGGAAAACATGGGAAATAAAGGACTCCAAAGAGTCCTTGCATCTCTTGTCACTTGCCGGGACCTGAAGAGGTCTGTTGCCTTGGCTTCCTGGGCCGGGCTGGCATCTGCAGCCTTCTTGCCATCCGTGGAGCAAATGGCTGCAGGCAGTTGCCAGAGTCCAGTGCTCGGCTTGCCATGGGAAGCCTATTGACTTTAATCGTGACCATCTGGCTGGATGCGTCAGAAGATATCTCAGGGAAGGCTTATTTCATGAATGGACCTTTGTTTATTTCAAAGCCACACTGCTGTTCTGACTTGAGCATTGCATTTTATGCGATGGGCACTGGAAGTACAAGCGAAAGTTCTGCAGAGGACAGTCCTCGTGAAATTTACCGATCCATGTGTGATTGCCACTTTCAACACAATCGGGACACAGTCGTTCCCCTTTTACTGAAAACATACGGTGGCTACTTCGAGCAAACCCTGGGCCAAGTCATGGTGCCATTAGGCAGAGCAGGCATTAAGAAGGGAAAATGGTATCCAGGTGGCAGGAGGAATTCAGTAGGTGGGATGGGAAATATTTATCGTTAATGAGCTTTCATAAGGAGAACAGAAAGAAGTTAGATGTGATTTGCAGGTCCATTGGCAGGCAGGATCTGCCTAGCAGACAGGAAATTTGGAGAGGATTCTCAGTACTGTACCTCACACTTGACCCGAGTCTCTCCCCCCCTCTCCTTCCCTGGAGCATGCTGAAGAAATATTATTGAGCTTTGCAAGTTTATTTAAAATAATTTCTGCCAATGGTCAGTAACCGTGACATTCCAGGCACCATGTTAATGGCTTTACTTACCTTCTCTTGCGTCATTCTGACAAGGATCCTGTGAGGTGGAAGATATTATCCCTATGTTACGGATGAGAAAGTCAAAACTCCGACATTAAGTTGATTGAGGTTGCATAGCTAGGAAATCCCAGAGCTGAGACTCAGTTCCGGGTCTCTCTGCCTTCCAGGCCCTTGTTCTGTACTATTTGGAAGTTCAGCAAGAAAGGAAAGGCACTTGTAGATTTGACAATGGATCACAGCTTCTCCCGGGGAAGTGCTTGGCGCGCGTCTACTGTGGTTCCTCTGCAGCCAGCCGGATCTGCCTAAGCAGCCCTGGCAACGGGAGCACATGCGTCTCCTTCACAGGGAGATATTCAGTCAGTCCATACTGCTTGAGCCCCCAGTGGTGCAGTCAAGGGGAGGTAAGAAGAATGGAAGGGATGGCGTTGACACACCTGCAGAAAGGCATTGTCAGCATCCCCTCCCTCCCAGCCTCCGTGGGGTAGAAGGATGGGACAGGCCAGCTAGAGAGGGGAGGGGAGGGGAAGAAGCTGAAGACAGATTTCCATTTCTTCCAATGTCACTTCCTTTCCCTTTGTCCCCTGTGAAGCCCACCACCTGCAGGTTTTTACGGAATAGCCAATTGAGACTTATGTCAGGGCCAGTGGAAAGGACCCTGTGCAAGTGTCAGAAGATGGGACATCAAGGCCAGCTTTACCATCTGTGAGGTGTGTGTGACTGCGGGGAGGTCCCATAACTGCAGCGTTTGCATCTGTACAGTGAACATCATCACCCTTTCCCATTATGTGTTACTAGATCACTGTAAAGATTAAATGGGGAGAAATGTGTCAAAGTATTTCAAAAGCCTAAAGCTCCACATAAGTATAGGGGATTATGAAAACTTAAGAAAGGGTGGTCACATAACTGACATTGTCTTTTAAAGGTTTTATTTATTTATTTGAGAGAGAGAGAGACGGGGGGGATGGGGCAGAAAGAGAGAGAGAATCTCCAGCAGACTCCACACTGAGCGTAGAGCCTGACGTGGGGCTCAGTCTCACAACCCTGAGATCATGACTTGAGCCCAAATCAAGAGCTGGAGGCTTAACCCACTGAGCCACCCAGGCTCCCCTGACAATGTCCTTTATTTATTTATTTTTTTAGATTTTATTTATTTATTTGACAGAGATAGAGAGGGAGGGAGGGAGCACAAGCAGGCGGAATGGCAAGCAGAGGGAAAGGGAGAAGCAGGCTCCCTGCTGAGCAAGGATCCTGATGCAGGGCTCGATTCCAGGACCCTGGGATCATGGCCTGAGCCAAAGGCAGATGCTTAACCCACTGAGCCACCCAGGCACCCCTGACATTGTCCTTTAAATGAGGGGCAGCGGGTGCTGTCCTCTTCCCTTGGTGGACAAGCTTCCTCGTCTTTAAAGCACATTTTCAGAGCAGAAGGAAGCCCAAGCGCCACATTTCTGATCTGAGAGCTAGTTTGAGATGTAAATGAACCCTGTCTCTCAAGACACAGCTTTGCATCTATTTTGCATTCAAATTTATTTATCTAGAGACAAAATCGTGCGTTCTTTACTTCTACTCACAGCATATGCAGGCAGATCAAATGAGGTGCTGATCCAGCAAAATGGCAAGTAGCCTTTTGCTTCCTTGAAATTGCTAATTTTACAAATGGCAGAGTGTTGAAACATGGCACGGAATATCTATTTTACTAGAATCTGGGAACACGGGCACATATGGTCTTGTCAAAAATGAATCAAACACAATTCCAGGATTATAATTAAGTAGTTGAAATTCCAAAAGGAATAACTTAACATGAACAAAGTCAGATTTAGATTGCTTTTTGCTAGCTTTCTCTCAGGCCCCTTCCTTGGTGTACTGTGGGCAACATAGAGACTTGCTCTGAGAAATGTTGAATTGTCAAACATCAAACGTTTTCACCCTGGCTCTAAAGGTGCTTGATTTAACATCCATATTCCTTGCTTTAGGGGGCTATATGTCTTAGAATGTAAGAAGACCAAGGTAGAAGTTAAGCCAAATGTCCCCATGTAAATATTTAGGTGAAAGCCTTCTCCTACCAAATAGAAACTTCTGATCAATTCCCTAGCAGGCCTACCGAGATAAAGAAGGAAGATAGGGCCATTATAGAAGGAAACTCTGTCCTCCCCACCTCTCTCTCTCTTCTCTCTTCTCTTTTTCTCTCTCTTTCTCTCTCTCTCTCTCTCACACACACACACACAGTTTCAATCTCAAACTCTGAATACTCAGTCTGAAAGCAGGGCCATGTATGATTCTTGCCTGTAAGACCAACATCTAGCATAAGGCATGTGGAAAGAGATAAGTTGGAGATTTACAAGCTGTCTCCAGAAAACATTCCCAGGGATTCCCCTGGAGTTGTTGTGGACGTGATTTGGGGTCCTAATTGAGAAGTCCGTGTCTATACCTTGAAAACAAATGTCAGTCCAAAGGCGGAAACAGCCCAAATGTCCTTCGGCTGACGAATGGACAAACAACACCAGGTACATATCTCCACACAATGGCATATGATTGAGTGGTAAAAAAAAAAAAAAAGAATGAAGGACTGATCATCCCACAGCATGGGTGAACCTTGAAGACATGCTATGAGAAAGAAGGCAGACACAAAAGACCACATACTCTATGATGATGCCATCTATACATAATGCCTAGAATAGGCAAATTCATGGAGACAAAGCAGATCAGCGGTTGCCAGGTGATGGGGGAAGGAGGGAGACTGGGAGATGATCAGTTAAAGAAGATGCCGTTTCCTTTTGGGGTGTTGAAAATGTTCTGAAACCAACTGTGGCGATGGTTGTGCAACTGGGTGAATACACTAAAACATTGAATTGTTCACCTTGAATGGGTGGATGGTGCCATATATGGATGATATCATATCTCCATAAAGGCATTACCAGCAAAAGTTTCTCTCCGATGGTTTTGGCGTGCACTCCCCATTCAGAAGCCTGAACCAGAGCAACAGATCTCGTCCCAGTTCAGATTCCTGACCCCGTTGCTAGGTTGTAGGATCTCCGGGTTCTTCATGGTCCAGCTTGCTGCTGCCCCAGCTTTAGTTCTGTTATCCAGAACAAAGAGCACTCTGGAAAAGAATGGATGCCATGGTGGAAGAGGAAGACAAAGACTTTCATCTTCAAGTGGTGTCTACATAGAACCACTGCTACCACTTGGGTAGGTGCTCTCCTGTCAGGATTGGCACCCAATTACTCCCGTCCTCCTGTTTTCCTAGGGCCTTGCCAAGCCCAAATCAGGTCACTTCCCTGGGAGATCGAAGTAGCCTGGAGATTTTTCTTCCACAAGAGTGCAGCGATTCTATTAATGAAAGCTTCTACAGAACATTTTTTTTAATGACTCATACAGGAAATTGTAACTTCCACGAAAAAAAGGGGGGGTAGATTTTTTAACCCTGGTTTAGCATAACAAACTTGAGAATCGAGCTGGGCAGTCCACTCACTAGCTCCTTTTCCTGCTTACTTAAAGAAAGGAAAAGAAAGACTTACTTGCTTCTTCAATCCCTAAGCTACTTCTGGTTTCTGACTTGAAAGGCAACCAGTCCAAAGGGAGGAAAGAGTATTTGGCACCTGAAAGAGAAAATATTCTTCTTCTAAACTGGGTGGTGATTTCTAACCATCGTTGATGAATATAAGTACTTTTTGTTAAAACCTTATCAATGAACACATGTTTCTAGGAAGATTATATCGCAGTTGAAAGTATGAAGGGGGTGCTAAAAGCCATGCTGGAAAGCCAGTATGCCCTTAATTCAACTAAACATATTTATCCAGTAAAGATTGACTGTAATATCCAGTATTTAAAATGATGGTGAAGATTAAAGCTTTGGTCAAAAGAGACTATGGTCTACTTAGAACATTTTTCCCACTTTCTTCCATCTTGGGTCTCCGTGCCTTTCGCAGAACTTCCGGGAGCGCCATGTTGGGATAGTGCATCCAGAGGTTCACAACCTCTGTGGTCCGTAGGAGCCATTATGAGGAGGGCCCATGGAAGAATAGGCCATTTTCATTGGAGAACAAGTGGTGGTTCCTAATTATGGTGACTGTGTAGTTTGTATTTGGATTCGTTGCACCTTTTTTAATGGTAAGATACCAACTGCTTAAGAAATAAGGATGTTTTAATTAATCCATTAAACAGATGTGAAAAGTAGCATTTTAAGAGGTGCAGTCTCTTTGAAAAATGGATCAAACTCTTGAATTCAACATACCCGATATGTTTGTAAATAAACTTATAGCATGAGTCCTTAAAAAAAAAAGACCAAAAAAAAACCAAACCCCTGTTTTTCCTAAGCTAGTTCCCTGAATAGATTACCAAAAATACTTAGATAATGACAAGTGATAGTCACCATTCCGTGTCTTTGGACTTGAACATATCATAACATAAGATTTGCTTCAAAGAGCGTTTTTTTTAAAAAAACATTTAACCAAATTGAAAAAGAATCAATATACATTTTGAAGTTTATTCTCAGCCACTCGTTCAAAGCCCTCAGGTACCCAGAGCAGTGATATTTTTAGTGCTATGTATCTATTTTCTTAATTCATTTGTGGCTGCAAAGAATGATTCTGCAAACAGCATGAAAAAGAGCCAAATACTGACTCCGAGGATTATGCAAGATGCCCTATAATTAGTTTTATGACCAAAAAGAAAAGAATGCCTTGGATGATTGAAAGGATGAAGTGAATGAATGAGTGAAAGAATGAACGAACAGATGAGTAAATATCATTTGTTTCACTGGTGGTGAGTATTCCAACAGGGAAGAACCAAGTGCATGTTTCAGCCGGGGCTTGCAAGTCAGTCGGAGCTCGGGACGAGCCAAGCTGGGGAGAGGGTCCGGGCAGAGGCAATATGCGACTCCAAGAAAGGAAGGCAAAGGAAATAAGAGGGTATTAGAAAGAAAGACAGACAGGAAGCAGAGAGAGGGAAGAAGAGAATGATAAGGATTCCGGACGGCGCAGCTGTGAGGATGGCAGGGCAGCAGGGAGGAGAACCAGCAAGCGGGGCGGGGGGCGGCGTGGATGGAGGACAGCTGGTGACTCCTGAGAAAGTCTAAAGTCCTAAACCTTTGTAATCTGGAAAACTTGGTTAACCACAGTGACTCATTCCCCAATTATGCCGCAAATCCAGGATTTTATTGGAAAAGCAAGCAGACTGGCCCAGGACATTCTCAACTCATGCTGCTGTTTCCACCTGGACATCTGACAGAGGTTCTAGATGACAGATAAACAAAACACCCTTCCCGACTTAAGAGTTGTTTAGGACACCTTTCATTTTGCAGCTGAAACCAGTATCGATAAACTTCACAAAGCGATGCCCATGTGCCGGTCACTGTTGTAAGTGTTCGTATGAACTCAGTGAATCCTCAGAGTAGCGCTGGGAGGCAGAAGCCATTGTCATTCCCGTCTTACAGACGAGGGACTGACTGAGGCACAGAGAGGTTCGGCGACTTGCCTCTGGTCACACAGCTCCTTGGTGGTACCACAGACCTTGGGCATAATCACTGGTCTGCATCTCTCGAAAGCATGTAGATGTCTAGGGGCGGTTCCGGGAATGGAGCCCAGGTCCTTTCTGCTGTGCTGACCAGAGCTCTGCAGTGCCCCCTCAGTAGGGCATCGATGGACCACATAACGTAATCCCACAGTGACCACAAGTATGAAAGCAAACTCTTCACGCTCCCTGTCTCGTTTTGAATGGTTCTACCTCTGGGAGGGGGTGAACCCCACCTACCCCCCCTCCCTGGGGCTGGGCTGCCCAGAACGTTGCCCTCCAACGTGGCATTGCTGTTTGGACAGTGAGCGATTCGGACCCGGCAGAAGGTGTCTCTACCCCTTCCATTCAATTCAGCGCCATGTGTAAAACGGGGAAACAGACACAAGAAAGGTGCAATGCCTCCCCCCAAGGCTGCACAGCTACCAAGAAGCCATCCTCCCAGCGTCCGACAATGGTAACGTGGCTCTTTGTAAGTGATTTAAAGGTAAATGGGCTGCATTAGAGGGTGGTGTGCTGAACAGGAGACCAAGGTATGAAAAACAATGCTACGGAGTGGGTCTCAAGGGCGTTGAGTAAACCTGCTGTCGGGATTTCCAGAGAAGATTTGATTGGGAAGAAAAACACATCTTTGCTTCATCATTTTGAAGCAATTTCATGCTTCAGTTCTCCATACTTCTGTCTTCCGAACACCTCCGAGGGCCACATTGGGACCTGAGCATCAGCCTGAAGTCTTGCACGATGGCGTCGCTGTGCGAGGGCACTCTGGGCATGATGCAGAGAACCACACGGGAACGCTGGATTTTGATACAACATTTAATCATTTTCTTCTGCCTCAATTAAGTTGAAAAGACTCAAATGCAGCTTAAAATTGAAAAGCGTAACTGAGTGAAAAGGTTTATATCAGATATTGAAAGGCTGAGATGTTCCCTTTTCTGAACTGAGCTAGGGAGGAGGTGGAGTGGGGGTGGAGAGGGCAGAAACCGCAGAGCCTTCCCCAGGGGGCTGTCTGGTGCCTGGTGGGTGGCTGAGTCTATTATGTAAACATTTCAAATGCATGTGGTCACTTCTTTAGGACCTTGCTTGATGGTCCGTGTGGTTGTTTCTTTTTCCCCCCAGCTTTACTGAGATATAATTGACATATAACACTGCATGAGTTTAAGGTATCCAGCGTGATGATTTAACGCACATATATAGTGAAATGATTAGTGCGGTAAGGTTAGTTAACACATCTGTCACCTTGCATAATTACAGTGTGTGTGTGTGTGTGTGTGTGTGTTGTGAGACCATTTAAGATCTACGCTCTTAGCAACTTTCCGGTGTACAACACAGTACTGCGAACTATAGCCATCTTGCTCTATGTATACGTTACAGCCCCAGAACTCATTCATCCTCTAACTGGAGGTCTGTGCCCTTTTACCAGGATCTCGCTATCCCCCCCACCCTCCGCCCAGCCCCTGGCAACCATCATTCCCGCCTCTGTTTCTCTGTGAGTTTCACTTTTCCTGATTCCACACAAACGTGAGATCATACAGTGTTTGTCTTTCTCTGTCGGACTTATCTCTGTGAGCAGAATCCCCTCAAGGTCTAACCTTGTTGCAAAGGGCAGGCTTTTGTGGGATTGTTTCTTGGTGTGAAATGCCAGCCCGAGCAAATGTGGTTTCCTTCAGTGGCTTGGTTGGTGCCCGCTGGGGGTGGAGAAAGGGCTCTCTCGTTTCTCCCACACACACTGTGTCCTGCAGTCTGTGCCGGGGTGCCTCACGTAGATCGGAGCAGGGCTCCCAGCTCTGGATGCACATCTGAATCACCCTGGGAGCTCTTCAGAAGTGCTCGGACTCATGCCCCATCTCGTAAGATTCTGGTTCCTTTGGTCGAAGGTGGGGGTCTGGGCATTTGTAATTTTATTTTATTTTATTTTATTTTTTTAATGATTTTTTATTATATTATGTTAGTCACCATACCGTAATTTTAAAAGCTTTCTAGGTGATTTCGAAGGCACAGCCCATGTGGGGAACCCCTGACTTGGAGGGTCTGATTGAATTTGGGGGACATTTTCCTGCTCTGCTTCACTTCACTCACCCTCTTGCAATTTACGGGGAGAGTCTCATTCTTCATTGTGACAAGAGGGAGAACTGTGTCTGGTGGCCTCAGTGCTCAGAATACATGCGCCAAATTCCTTCGGAATCTTGACCGGTGGTTTGGATTGCCTCCATTTCGTGCCTCTTTTTCCAGCTAGTATTTCCAGCTTTGCCAAATCCCATTTTTGGTAACCCTGCCTTCTGTACACCCTAAGAGAGATGGCTTGCCTTTCTTATTTCCCAGCGTGGGAAAAGTCTGCGGAGAGGGGCTTTTTAGGAGGCCCCAAGGAAAGAAGCTCTCATCTTCCTTCCACACAAGGCTTCATTCCGGAGATGCTCTGCGACAATGCAGACCTTCTTCTGCTCTCCCTGGCCAGCCTTCCTGGAGACGATTTCTGAAGGCAGAGCTAGTGGGGCCTGAGGGGGCTGCTCCCGGAGACCAGCAATTCCAGACTGAAATTCTCTGTCTTGGCGGCTCCCTGGGAATCCCCTCGGGAGGCCCAGGTGTGCACCTAGGAGAAAGAAAGCTATTGTGGAGGGATTGTGCTCTGCCAGGGACCCCAGGGCCCGGTCTGGGCGAGTGAGGGAGGAGACAAAGGGAAAAGCATCTCCAGTTGCTTCAGGTGGCCATGAATGACATTAGCAAACAAGGTCTGGGACTTCGGAAGGAGAGAGCACATGTCTGTGCAGGTTTCAGGTTCCCGACAAAGAAAAAATTTCAAGAGAGATTTACAGACACGCTCCCCACCCACCATAGACGTCTATGTTACGATTGTGACTATGCAAAGCACTACTGGCATTATTTTGTTATCTCTGTGACTTAGAAAGCGAGATGGAACCCTTTTGGGGCACTTACTACATGCCAAGCTGTGGCTCCGATCTTCGACATGATTTGCCCAAGGTCACACAGACTGGACAAGAGCCCAGGTCAGTCTAACATGGAATTGAAGTTGGTCCCTTCCTGGGAAACACAGAATAACTCTCTTGCTCTCTTGCTGCTTTGACATCATCTGTCATGACCCTCCTTCCCCATGTCTTCTTTTTAAGATAAACCCTTTCTGTTTCTTCAGGTTATTTTTAATGAATGTTCCTAGATTTGCCCTTTCCAGAGTCTCACCTTCCATTCTTCCTTGGTTCCTTGAAATCTGGCTTCTTTCCAACATCTCCAATGGAACTGTCTTTCCTTAAGGTCATTGGTGACCAGATTGTCAAACCTAACCCTAATCAACCCATATCCAGCCTGACTTCCTAGCATGTAGCACTAATGCTGACCACTCTTTTTTTCAATTGGACAATCTCATTCATTCCCATGGATGTACCATCTACAGGATGACAACTCCCAAAACTACCTCTGCAGCCGTGACCTTTCTCTTGAACTTCACACCCATCCATCCAACTACCTGCTGGACTCGTTAAATTTCAAATATCCCATAGGTTTCTCAAACTCCACACACTCCAAAAGGGAATCCAGCATTAACCACCACTCCACTCCAATCCTGCACTTCTCTCTATATTCCTTATCATGGTTTAATAGTGATATTGCCTTCCACATGCTCTACTAAGCTGGGAACTTGGGCACTATTTTCCCCTCACCCACTCAGCTAAATCAATCCTTCAAGTTCTATGGATTCTGCTTGATGAATAGTTCTCAAAGATGATCTCTCTTCTCTCCCTGACAGTGACTCCTTTACTTGGGCATGTCTTCGAGTATTTCAGGAGCTTCACAATATGTCTCTCTGATTCTACTCTACTGCACGAGTCTGTTTTCATGCTGCTGACAGATCTTTCAAGGCCCTTTTTCAACTGTTGAACCCACATTTCCCAAAGTACATTCCATTGCACCCTGGTTTTACGGGATGCTCTGTGCAAAATGGGACTGTAGTCTAGTAGCTTTGGGAAAGCCTATCTACTATGCTCTTCTCCTCTGGGAGGTTCATATCGGATGTGCCGAGAAGTCATCCAGTTAAAATACTGTTGAACTTTGTAGATTCAGCATCCCAAATGGATTTCATCATAGAGTCGTCCTTCCTCCCCACACTCACATTTTTAAGCATAAGGCGTGCCAACAATCATCCGCAGAACACCTTCGAAACCATAATCTCTATGTTCTGTGCCTTGGCATGGCTTATAAGGCTCTTCTTCATCTGACCTTCGCTCACCTGTCCAGCTACCCCTCCCCTTAAACTCTCGCCGCTCTCATCCTTATTGAGAATACCTTCTTCCTCACACACCTTTGTGTTTTTGTGCTTTTCTTTTGACTGAAAAGCCCTTCTCCTCTCCCGTGCACCTCTACCTGCCTTTACCTCATTACTGAAGACTCAGTTGTCTTCTCTCCAAGGGAGGATTGGTCACCTCTCTCTTTTTTACTTCTAACGTCTGTATATGTCTTGAATGTTACATTTAGAACATACGACATTATTCCATTTCTTTGTAGCTTTGCACATTTCAAACCAATTGGATTATTTTCTATATCTTTTCATTCTAACACCATCCTTGTCCCCTGAAGGGAGCTTGGGCTCCTTACTAACCCAACAGGAAAACAGTCCCATGCTTTCTCATTTTTGGAAAAACAGCATATGTGAGAGACCTTATAACTAGGTCTGGCCTAGAGTCCATCTATAGGCAGTGTCCTTGCTAACGAGTTCAGCTACGTGACATGCCCCACTGTGTGTTGCCTCCCCTCGACAGTGCAGTGATGGGCTTGACTGTAGGTATAAAGTGGATAATAACGCCTTGGTGCGGAAATGAAACCCAAAGCCACCTGAGCCTGTGCTCCCGAGAGTCAAGCTCAAGGCCGACCTGCAGCTATGTAGCCTGGATTTCTCTCCAGTCGTCTTGGGCCTGGAGGACTGGGGGTAGCGGTCTGCCCCATGAAGACAGCTCCTCAACAAAGAAAGGGAAAGGTGCATCATGGAAAGCTTCCTTTGTGCGGACACGGTGCTGAGTCTTTGCATGCACGATTGCGCTGTGTCCTTACGACCCCGTCAGATAGGAACTCTTATCCGCTTCATATCGCAGATGAGAACCTGAAGGCTTGGCACAGTGGAATGGCCTGTCAACGTTGGTGTTACGCTCCAGACCCTACTCCTGTCTGCGGCACTTCCTTGCTGTGCCACTGTGGGCAAATCACTTAATCTAGCCAAGTCTCCATTTTCTCACTTGCACGATAGGAGCAACACGTGTGCCCACCTGGTGGAATGGTCGTAAGGTTTCAATGATAGGTTGTATGCAGAGCGCCTGGCATGTGGTAAGTGCTCTGTAAGTAGTAACTATTGTGGGTTGGCATCAGAGACATTGTTCTCAGCCAAGATGAAGGCAAACAGGAGGGCAATTTTGTGTTAAAGGAGAGTTTGAGCCCAGAAATTATTTGGACTCTGAAAAGGTCACACTTCTCAGTGAAGCAAAGAGGGAGCCCTTCTCCAAAATGGTTGCTAGTCACGCTTCTCAAGGGACAAAAAGAGGCTCCATTTTCAGGGCAGCAGGGAAGAAGGCAGCCAGGCACAAGAGCTCTTGTTGGGAAAAGGGCCGGCCATGTGGAGGCTGGAGCAGATTGCTAAAGCTTGGCTGCAGCGCAAATCAGGGATGGGCTTGGCGTGTACTCTGGGCAGCTGACCTGTGTGTGTGCGTGGTGGGTTGTAATGCCTCCCCATACGGATACCTGCACCCTCTCCTATAAGAGCTCCAGCAGACAGATATGGATGGGCCATCTGGGGAAGGGGTACAAGTACAAGTGGGTGGCCAGTGGGGACTGGAACTGTAGCAATGGGGTCTGCAGTCATTCTCCCTGGGTTGGCATTGTGACTCTGCCACTTGTTAGCCGTGTGACTTTGAACTACCTACCACCTCTCTGAGGCTCAGTTCCCTCCCTCATCTGCAGACTGGAGATAGAGTACCTAACGTATAGGGTTACTGGATGGAATAAAGGAATTTATCCACGTTAAGCATTCAGTGCAGACCAGGTACAAGGTGAGGGCTTAAGAAATTATAGTTATTGTCATCATTACTGTGTGTGCTGGATGTGGCGGGGGATGAGGGTGGGGGGGAAGATCGGGGGGGGGCAGTGTGGATGATCAGAGAGCTTGCAGAATCAGTCCCGAATGAATCTTCTCCAAATCAACTTCTGCAAATATTGCATTTACCTCCATTAATTAAAAGAAGCTTTGCCTTCTTTCCTTTCAAGTTTATTTTGTGGCTCAGATCTTAATGAGCTTTTTAAAAGACTGTAGAGGTTTTGATCCAATTAAAACCTATCCTCTAAGATATCAGTACCTGACAGTTCCACTGTACTATTTCTGGCATTTTCCTTGAAATGATCGTAATGTGATATTTGTATCTAGTGAGAATTATGAGTTTTCAGGAGTCCTTAGATTAGATGGAGTTTAACTGCGAGGATGCAGCCTGCGCATTTAATCTACTTTAGAGCAGCTTTGTTTATTAGATGGTCCTCTCGGGTTTGGGGAAAGGGTGTAAAGTATCATCAATGAGGTGTGAAGCAGGTTTCAAAGGATGGAGTCTCTTGTTTTCAGAACAGATTGAACTGCTGCAAACTCACAGCTACTGCCCGGCTACCCACAGTGCTGATCCCCACCCGAACTCCAGCAGATTTTTCCTTCCCCGCGCCCCCCCTCCGCTGGCACTTCTGTGCTCCTTTACCTCACCCTGTGCTCCTGGGCCATGAGGCAGCTGCTGAGTTCCCCACCCACACAGCAATTCTCTCTGCTCCAGGATACTATGGTACCTTTATTTCTATGATTTTTTGAAAAGTGTTTTGATGCCAGTTCTGAAAAGAAAAAAGGAAAGAAAAGTGGTGTTGATGATCGCTCGTTTATATGTTGATTTTACCCTCTCTCTTTGTAAAAGCTCGGCTCCTGGCCATCCTCCCTCCAACCTGTTCTGCAAACAAGAGGCAGATGCCTCCTATCACTCTGCTGCCCAGAAAATTAAGTGGTTCCCACCCATCAGCCTGGCCCTCACACCGACCAACCCCCTTCATCAGCCTCATCTTCCATTTGTAGATTTTCTATATGTTTTGCCAGAAGTATGAAATATTCTGATAGCTGTCAAGTGTCAAGAAGGTTCAAGAAAGGTCAACCTCAGCTTCCTTAAGACGACTTTTCAAAAAGATCAAGGACTTTAAATTCAGCTTTGCACACTACTCCCTAAGTCCTTCCAAGTTCGTAGAAGGTAAATACATTTATTGCTCAACCCAGTATTTGATATCCATTTTTTAAAAGATTTTATTTATTTACCTGAGAAAGAGTGAGCAAGAGAGAGAGCATGAGCAAGCGGAGCAGCAGAGGGAGAGGGAGAAGCAGGCTCCCCACGGAGCAGGGAACCTGACATGGGGCTCGATCCCAAGACCCCAGGATCACAGCCTGAGCCAAAGGAAGACGCTTCACTGACTGAGCCACCCAGGCGCCCTTATATCCATTTTTGTAGCTACTGTATTATGTTTGAGTTGACTTTATAATTCAGTCAAGTTGTATTTTGTGTGTTGAATACATACATCACTGTATCCAGAGGCCAGTGTTTATTTAAAGGGCTTGGAGAACAATGTTCTATGTGATTTTGTTATAGAGACTGTCTTATGATTTGGTTATGGTTATCTTTATGTTACATGCATAGTCATATCTATGGTATACTTCATGCTGAAACTCCAGTCAAGATGACAGCATTGCTTCCATGGGAAATTGTATGCCGTGACAATGACATGGCTTCTAGTAATGGATGCATCATACCAAAACTTGAGAAATGAGCCTAGCCCAGTGCTTGCTATATACAGTAAGAGTTGACTACATGTCTGTCAAATGGGTGAACTGTCTACCATCTGCTCAGCCACAACTGAGTGGAAAATGAAAGATTGAGACTTCTCTTCTCTCTAGTTTATCATAATTGACAATTTTAGACAAGCCCCATAACTACTGCTGTCCACATTTCCTTACTAAGAGCCATCTACCTCAGAAAGGGCTGAAGAAGGAAGGACACTAAACATTAGTCTGGAATGACATTCTTTAAAAGTGATATTTAAACTCCATTAGATAAAAATGTAGGCTAAAACCAAACCCATCATTTTAGATGAAATTTTCTTCTCTTTACCCATCCAGATAGATGGTGACATATAATCAACGTGCATTTATCAAAGAATGCTATGATAGGTACTCAGCATTGTGCTGGACGCTGAATGAAAATGTTGCTGCTCAGAGAGCTTCCATCCAGTTGACTAGACAACACTTCCATGTGTGTACATTGGGGTTTCTCAACCTTGGGGCTCCTGACATCCTGGGTGGGATAACTCAATAGGAGGTTGTCCTGTGGACATCGTCGGGTGTCACATTGTAGGGTGTTCAGCAGCTTTCCTGGCCTCAACCCATTCAATGCCGGCAGCAGCTCTTTCCAGTTATGGCCACCAAAAATGTCTCTAGGGATTGCCATTTCTCCATTTCCCCTGGGATGCAAAATCCCCTCCCTTAGGAGACCCTGGGCGTTACGTGGTTTGCCATGCAAATTACTATGTGACTGTCAAATGAGGAAATAAAAGAGGAGGCAGGGATTCGCTGGAGAGAACGGGCTGGAGTGGTCAGAGACTTCAGCTGGATCTGAGGAAAAGTTGGGTAGGATTTCAATAAGCAGAGAGGTCATTGGAGGAGGAGAAAATGGCCCAAGCTGTCCACGCAGGGCATCGCCCTTGGTGGGTTTGTGGCAAGGCCTGCTGAGTACCCTATCTGGCTGGGATGGAGGAGTAAGCCAATCGTGGAGGATGAGGCTGATGAGGTGGCTTGGCTGGCGTGAATGACAGGCTGGTGGGTGGAAACCACTGGATTTCAGGGCAGCAGAGGGACAGGAGGCATCTGGCTCTGGCTGAAGTTTGTAGGATGGGATGGAGGGAGGACGGTCAGGAGCGGGCCTCTAACCACTAACCAAGTCATCCCTACTTTTGCAAAGACAGAGCGCAAAGCACGTGGACATAGACAGCACCGACTCCTAAGATGGGAGCGGCCTCTCTCAGTTGTGTGAGCACCAGGCACCAGGCCACTGATATCGTAGAATGGGCTCGGCAGATTTGTTTTCCTTTCTCTCCTTCGCCTGAGTGCTGGAGTTCAGAAGATACAGATGCTGCAGATTTGTCATCGAAAGTAATTGTCTTGTTCTGCGCATTAATATACTTCTCTAGAATTTTTTTTAAAAGATTTATTTATTTATTTGACAGAGATAGAGAGAGCCAGCAAGAGAGGGAACACAAGCAGGGGGAGTGGGAGAGGAAGAAACAGGCTCCTAGCGGAGGAACCTGATGTGGGGCTCGATCCCATAGACGCCGGGATCACGCCCTGAGCTGAAGGCAGACAGTTAACGACTGAGCCACCCACGCGCCCCTCTCTAGATCTTTTAGATTAGCTCCTGGGGCAAAAATACAGTCTTCAGACAGTTCTCTCTTCAACAATATGTCTTCCAACAATTCTCTTTCCAGCTATGCTATACCTGTCTCCTTTTCCAGAATTTTCTCAATCAATTTAACCTACGCTGTCTTCCCTCCAACAATACAAACACACATTATTTGTGTTCAGATCCATGGATCATACCATTGTGATCATTCCTCTGTAAAGTGCGCCTGAAAAAAACTTGTCTTTCATATCTCGTTTTTGTCAAAAGTGTCTAATAGTCATGTTGGCGAGATGAACATTTTCATGGCATGTAGGGCATTCAGAAGGCACATCATGTGTGCCGTTACAGTTTAATGACTCGGGGGTCAGTCTGGTAGCCCATCTATATGTAATCAGCAACTAAATGTGAGTATATGAAAGTGTAGGGCAACAAAATCCAGGGACTTTCTCTGTTAGGACCTGTGACAAATGGAGATAAGAGAGCCCGGCACTATGGCTGGTGTCACTGAAGCATGAGTTAGCTGACGGAGAAAAATTCACTTGCTTTATTAGCCAAAACATGATAGAGGAGATTTCTGTCACAACTAACCTCAAAGTTATTACAATGGAAAAGTGAAAGTGGAAGATGGCACAAGAACAGAGTGAAGCCTCGTGGTTTCGTACCATGAATCTGAGCTCAGTCGGCCTCCCATTTAAATAATGGGAAGACATGGGGCGCGTGGGTGGCTCAGTCAGTTAAGCCTCTGACTCTTGATTTTGGCTCAGGTCATGATCTCAGGATCGTGAGATCGAGTCCCGTGTTGGGTGTGGAGCCTGCTTAAGATTCTCTCTCTCTCTCCCCCCCCCACCCTCTCTCCCTCTCTAAATAATAACAATAACAACAACAGCAACAACAATAATGGAATGATGTGGCCTCAGCAGTTGGTGTGTCAGTGAAGGCCTCAGTGTTAGTCAAGCTCTGTTTACTTAGGAAAGAAGACACTATACCCTGTTCTCTTTGATTGTATTCCTTAAGGAGTTCTTAATAATTTCACTTAGGAAAGAAAATCCCCAGTAGCCCTTTCATGTATCTGAGGTAGAACACGCTTACAGATTCAGTGCCGGCCCTGAATCTCTTCCATGCCTTCTGCTGTGCTAAGGGAGGTGGAAGAAAAGTGCTAAGTGCGCGATCCTTGCCCTTGGGGAGCCCACTGCAGGGCTGGGATTATTGAGAAGTCCTGTGTCGCACAGACCAAGGCTAGTATGGGCTGGAGAGCTGTGGAAAGTTTCCTGGAGGAGGTCAGACGTCTACTGGGCCTTGAGAAGTAACATGGAGAGAAAGGTCTGGGCATTTTGAGTCACAAAAGAAGAGAACTAGCATGGTGTCTATGGGAACGACTGGACGCCCTGCCTGGTTGGAGCAGAGCAGCGGTTTACTGAGAGCCTGGATGGACAGGACACCCCTGACTCCAAAGGTAGGGCCTTAAAAGACTACTCCCTGTGTGATCCCGTCGTGCAGAAATGGGCCATGAAGAAAATGATACTTTGTGGGAGAAAGTCCTTTTAAAACATGAGCGCTTCTGGAGAGTTCTCTAATCCACGTTTAAGTAAAATGAGTTGTGGTGATTCGGATAGCTATGGCTCTTGCTGATCAGTTCATTGAATGTGTTTGAAACTGACCGCAAGTTCAATTGTCCAAGCTTTTAGTGACCCATTCTATGGCTTCCCCCGAACAGATAAGGTGTCCTTGGAATTTGGCTTCACAGCGGTTTTGAGCCACTGTCTGTAGGAGCTATTTTTCTTAAAGTAAGACTATTTGCTCTTCTTGCTAAAAATAAATGTATGGAGTGGAGAACAGAAGGGAGAAAATAGCACTGTTTTGTAAGTGAACAAGGGGGCCCAGGAAGGCTTCCCCCAACCCCCAAAAACTTCTCCATCGGAATTCCTCCAAACCTAAAGTCACACCCATCTGCCAGAATGTGTAAAGCTGCGTCCTTAGAATGTCTCCTGCGTCAGGGCAGCGATGTTGTTATGCTCATTTCTGTATTTCCAGCACCAACAATAGGGTCTGGCACACACGAGACCATCAAAATTTTCCCCTTTGAATAATGTGCTGCTGAATTAATGAGTTTTCAACTTTTGACACAGATGTTATTTGAATAATCATCTTTATTTTCAGCTTGGCCGTTTAATATCAAGTTTTAAAAAATAACAGCTTTATTGAGATGTATTTCACATGACATAGAATTCACCCTTTGTAAGGTACAATTGAGTGGTTTGTAGTGTATTCACAGAGTGGTGCCACCATCACCACCAATTCCAGAACATTTTAACACCCCACAAAGAAACGGTGTACCCATTGGCAGGCATTCCCCATTTCTCCCTACCCCAGCCCCTGGCAGCCACTAATCTGCTTTCTGTCTCTACGAATTTGCCTATATTGAACATTGCGTATAACCAGAATCATACAATATGTGGTCTTTTGTGTCTCGGTTTTTTTTCATTTAGCTAAATGTTTTCAAGGTTCATCCATATTGTGCATGTATTGGTCCTTTATTTCTTTTAATGACTGTAATAATATTCCACTGTATGAATATACCACATTTTCTTCATCCATTCATCCATGGATGGATATTTGAGTTGTTTCTACTTTTCGGCTATTATGAATAGTGTTGCTGTGAACGTTCACGCACAGGTCTTTGGGTGGACACGTGCTTTCATTTCTCTTGGGTATATACCCAAGGGTGGAGTTGCTGGGTCATAGGGTGATTTATGTCTAACTTTTTGAGGAACTGTCAGACTGTTTTCCATAGTGCATGCACTTGGAAAACATTTTATATTCCCACCAGCAATGCTCAAGGGTTCCAATTGCTCTACATTTTTGCCAGTACTTGTTATTGCCTTTCTTTTTTAGTATAGCCATCCTAGTGGTTTAGATTAATGTTGACTTTTGAATTATAGATGTATGGTATAAACATACCTATGGGATACAAGTGTGAAAGGCTTAAACTGTTATTTCTTTGCATCGGAAATGGCCCTGCCAGTACTATATTTTCCTTCTTGCATCTTTCTGAGGTGGTGGTGTTGTATTTCCTTATAAAGGAAATGAAAAAGAGAGATCTGCTGAACCAGATTTTAGCACTTTTCTGATTCAGGGTGTGGTGGTCATAAGAGAACACACACACTGGCCCTCAAGATAGCATGGTAAATTCTAGAAATATGTCATTTCATGGTGTCCGTGCAGAGACCGCTTCTGTGCCAGTGAGTTACATTTGGAACCACATTTTGTATGTGCTCAACTTTTACACAGATCTTGAGAAAATGAAATTGAATTTTATGCCTCTTTAATTTGATTCGAGACCATGACCATGCCATTTCTTTATAATAATTACAAGAATGTATCCAATATATGACTTTCATCTCATAGTAATTACAACCATTTACCATTTATAGAACACATAGTTTAGGACACCATAAGTCACATTTCATGCTAATCGTTTTTCTGAAAATAAAGGGTTCTGTTGTACAAATTCAAGAACAGTGAGAGTGGAAAAGAAAATCAATTTGTATGTCCCATCGAAGAGGAGATCAAAATGAAGATGTCAAATATATGCCAAAGGCTCTCATAAATTACAAATGATGAACCCATCCCACACTTTATTTTTAGGCAAATAAAATATCTTGAGGTCTCATTGTAAAAGCTACTTCAAAGATGATTTGGCGACAGTATTTCCCCCAAGGCTTTTGCCAGTTTTACACGCCAAAGGCTTCCAGTGTGAGCAGGGTTCCATGGGGCCCAAGCCCCAGCAACCAGCTTAGACCTTAAGATCTGATCCTTCATTGAATGAAGGACAAGAGGCCCATTTTTGTGATCTGCTTCCCATTTTTTTTTTCTTTCAGGACCAACTGAAGTATTAAAAGTTGTCTTTCTTTCTGAAGTTATATGCAGAGTACAAAGAAGGAGTTTCAACTGCTGCTTCTTGTCATCCCATGGAAAAAACTTCTGATCTGAAAAACACCCCCAGGTCCTGCAGAGGGGTCTTCCACTTCTTGCTCCTATTTTCCCTTCACACTAACAGCTTTGGCTCCTCCTCTTCCTTTATAGGTCATAGCTATCTCTTCAGGAAGATACTTTTTCAGGTACTAAAAGTAATACATGAGAAAACAAATGTAAAAGCCCAGAAAATATAAGGAGAACAAAAATCTCCTGCAGTCTTATGACCCAGACAGCTCCATTTTGACTTAATTTCTTACAGTCTTTGTTTACTTGCATTCATTCATTCATCCTTTATTTCACTCAACAAATATTTCCTGAACACCTACTATAAGCCAGGTGCTGTGTTAGGATATACACCACGCATACTCATGGTCCTAATTTTCTTTATAATTATTAGGTTTATAGTTGTCGGTTTAACATCTATCTCCCCTCCTAATCTCTGAACTCTAGGACCGTCTTATTTCACTAAACATCACCCTGTGAACACTTACCAGTCATTAAATAGTCTATGTAAATATTATCTTTAATGGCCACATCCCAGTTCTACCACAAATTACTATTTCCTTATTGTTGGTCATTTAAGATATTTTCACATGTTTGGCTATTATCATTAACACAGTTTGAACATCATGTCAAATGGCATACCCACTTTGATGGCTTTTGTTATATTGGCCAAACTGCCTTTCAGAAAATCTCTACCACTTTAAGCACCCACTAGTAGTGCGTTCTCAGATGCAGTTAAAGGGAATTACAAAATGGCAGCCTCAAGGAAGTGAAAGACTTACCAGTCCGACATTCCTTTGCCTGCAAGCAGAGTCAGAACGACCACCACCACTTGAGGGGAAGCCAGTTGGCTTAGGAGAATTGAACACCTCTTGGGAGAGCTCTCCCAGTTTAGTGGCATTGTGATTTGGAGCCAAGAGGAGGCGATAATGCAGGCTGTTTGTGTAAGTTTATGGAGTACCTTTACAGAGCTAAGAGTGAGCTAGAGAGATGGTGTTGGCATAAACTCAGAGAGGCAATCCAAATAGTTATTGATTCTCTATTAAGTGTCAGAGCCTGTTAGGAGCTGTGAGTGATAAAGAGATGAACTGAACACAGTTCTTGCCCTCACAAAGGTTAAAATCCAATAGCAGGGAAAGGCGTGGGTGTTGGAATCTGAATGACCTAGGCTTCAGTTCTGATTCTGCTACTTATATTAGCAGCGACCTTGGGGAGGTTACATACTGTCTCTGATTATCAGTTTCCTCATCTGAAAAATGGGGTTAATGACAGAGCTGTCGTAAGAAGGAAGTGAGATGATGTGTGTCAAGTGCTTGCCAGGGTGCCTGGCACATAACACGGTAGTTCTCAGGAGGTGATAACTACCATTGCTTGGTAATGATTTTTCCTGTCTCCCAAGGATTTTGTGGGGATTCAATGAAATAATAAATGCAAAACACTTAGTACTATGCCAACATCAAGGTAGCGATGATATTGACAACCCTTTGGGAGAAGATCAAGAAAACATGTCATTTGGGGCGCCTGGGTGGCTCAGTTGTTAAGCGTCTGCCTTCGGCTCAGGGTGTGGTCCCGGCGTTGTGGGATCGAGCCCCACATCAGGTTCTTCCACTGGGAGCCTGCTTCTTCCTCTCCCACTCCCCCTGCTTGTGTTCCCTCTCTCACTGGCTGTCTCTCTCTGTGTAATAAATAAATAAATCTTTAAAAAAAAAAAAGAAAACATGTCATTCATGAGCCATGGCAGTAGAATAGAAAAGCAACGGGAGAGATGAGTCTTGGAACATATCGCTGAAGATAGGATTGGCTGTGTAAGTCCCAGGACACCAAGACTTAGGGAGGTCAGCTGCTCAGAGCCATTGCCAGTTCTGATCCACTCAGCTGTTGATCACCTCTGTTCTCTTTGCACTCACCTTCATTCAGGGCACCTGGAGTGCATTTGGTCTCTGTGAAGTTTTGAGGGTGCTTGCTTTTGAGGGTGCTTCCTATCGCTTGCTTGGAACGGTGTACCAAGCCCAAAGCTTTTCAGGAGTGGATGGTATTCGTCTCTTGTGCCATCACTAACGAATAGCTTTCGTAGTTTGAAAAGAGACAGGGCATTAGGAGCTCTAAGTGTCTGGCAGAAGGAGTCAGCGGCTGGAAAAGCTGCAGTAGATGTCTCTAGAATGCAATTGATGAGCACACATTTCCCCCCAAGCCACTCTCCTGTTACGGGGTGGAAGCTGGTCTGTTTTGATGATGTGTGCTGACTTCTCCCCTTCCGAAGCCCACACATTCAATGCCCCCAGGTTTAAGAAGAATGAGGACAAATTAACCGTTCTTCTAAAATACTAAAGCTTCAGGCTTTTGTGAAATAAAACCTTTGCCGAATGGAAAATATTATTGTCTTTCTGCTTTTAAAAGTTACTTGTTTACCTGTTGCTCATAAAGCACAGGGTAATTCGTGGTTGGGAAAAGGTATTCTTTGTCTGATGGGTTTCATTTCAGCACCATAGACTTCCCTGAAGATTGCAAAGCTATTCTATTGCTACACATTTATAGAGCTTACCCCGAGGAAGGAGAATTAGTGTCTGGTAATACCTTCCTGCCTGCCAATTTTACCTCACTGATTCAACCTTTGGAACTGATTTAATCAATGGATCAGCACATTATTCAAAGGGGGAATGCTATTATAGAAAAGCTTTCACAAGGCCTGATGATTCATACAGACACTATTCAGGACTTTTAATCACATCACATAAAAGGACCAAATTTGAATGTTGCTTATGCCTAGAATTTTGATGAAAAGTAAAATATTAAGGAGCGCTTAGAAGAAGCCCGTGGCTTGGATATATGTGTGCATACATTTCTTCTGAGAAAGAAAACTTAGAATGTTCTAGAATAAAGGTCCACAAACACCAGAATCACACCAATGGACAAGCCTAAGGAAAGTGAGCGAAATGGAAGGTTGAACATGATAAGGAAGCAGAAGTGCTGTCCCTTGTTCTGGATGGTCAGTCAACTCCAATGGAAGAAGTTCAAGCTTTGGTGACAGAGTCCTGGGTATGTATAGTTTGGTTGTTGGGCTAGTGAATGTCCTGGTCCTCATTTTCTTCGTCTGTCAAATGGGGCTAGTCATACTAGCTTCCCAGGATGTTTGTGAGGATTGGGATAGGAAGGATTTTATTTGTTTCTATTTTCCTTATAGCACTGACCAGTACACGTTATTTATATTTTTAAAATTACCTATATCCTCAAACTAGAGTCTTAAGTTCCACAGGTATGGTGGGTGTGATAAAGCATGTGACATCTCTTTTACCAGGCAGCCCATGCTCACTTTGAAGGTCGACCCAGTGGAGCCCTCTGTAGGCATGGATACCTTGGATACCAAAGCCCTCTGGATAAAGAGGAAGATGTTTCACCTCCAGGAGAGTCTGGCTGGGTCTATTCATTTAAGTGGAAACACCACCACGTCATGGTTTTAAAAAAGGCTTTGTGTTGAGGCACGAGTCCTTTTGAATTCAAGCTGTACTGTTTATTAGGTGTGTCATCTTGGGCAAATCCCTTAACCTCTCTGTGATTCAGTTTCATCATTTGAAGAGTGTGAATACAAAGGGAACAGCGAGGATTAAATGAGAGTACGTATGCTAAGCGGCAAAGAGCAGCATTCCTGGTATGGAGGCTCATCAGAGGGCAGGTGTGAGGAGCGGCAGGGGTTACCACAGCAACAGCATTGCTACATGAGGACCCAAGTTCTCCGCCATCTTGAAGTCTGCTGGAGCTGTTAGCTCCATTGGCGCTCTTTTTGAGGGAGGCCGCATTCCTAGTCCCTGGCCTTTTCTGCCTGCCTCCAACCTGCTGATCTTGCATTGACGACAGTAGACGGCCTTGGTAATCAGGCTGTTGAGTTCAGACAGATTTGAGTTCCAGTCCCGGCTCTGTCATTTTCCAGTTGTGTGACACCGGGCAAGTTACTTAACTTCTCAGAGCCTCACTGTAGTCACTTACAAAATGGTAATGAGTAGTGTTATTGAGAAAATGAAATATGTTAATCCACATGAAGGTACTTCACTGAGTCACTGGAACATGACAAGTGCCCAAACAAAGGTATCTTCTAAGGTATGGAAGCGAGACTTCACCACGCGCAGTATGTTAGCATTGAGTGTGTTTCCTGCTGTGAAATTAATGTGGAAATTGGTGATATATACATGGCAAGCACATCACCACAGAATGTTCTCTGGCTCAGGACTGCTCATTTTCCAGCCAATATGGACAAAGGTTCCTTATAGCCCATTAAGGTCTATGTATTCATGACCAGACCCTTGCTACTCAAAGTGTGGCCCATATACCAACCACATGAGCATCACGTGAGACTGTGGGAGAAAGGCAGGGTCCAGGGCCCCACTGCAGTCCCCCTGAATCAGATAAGATCCCTAGGTGATCGGCTTTTAGTCCTAGACTGTCATTGCTACAGTGTTTATTGACAGCTTGTCTACGTCACTATTACCCGATTGCTACAGTGCTCCAGTTTCCTGGGTTATATATACCACGTAATGTTCTTTTCCAAGAGGGAACTGAGCCCTAGAAAAGCTGCGTTTTGCTCCGGGTCAGATGGCCTGCTTCGTGGCAGGGCCGGGATTCGACTGTTGAGGCCCCCGCATTCCACTTCCTGACACTGTTCTCCAGAGCCACTGCCCCTGCAACCCGATCTGCTTTCCTTTCTAGTGGCTGCCATCCATTTATCATTCTTGTTTCCCCCTCAAGTTCCAGATGGTCAGCCTCTTAGTGCTGCCTTTCTTTGACGTGACATCAAGCATATCGGGGCGAAATCTAAAGGACTCAGTAAATTAATGAGGAAACAATTCATTTAGCAATAGTAGTAATTGCCGTTGATGTGCCTGGCTCTTCGATCCCAGCTCTCCTGGTACCAACCGATGCTCTGTTGCGGAGATTTTCAAGCTTCAGTTGCCTTTGTTTCATCTGGGGATCACCTTTAAAATACAGATTCCTGGGCCTGATATACCAGGATTCTGGTTCCTGGGTCCAGGCTGGGGCTCAGGATCTGTGCTTTTAACAACTGATTCTAAGCAATTCTAAGAGTATGCAGAGTGTGCTGTCGGGGAAAATGCTCAGTTCTAGAGTCAGGCTAACTCCCGACTGTGCCCCTGACTGGGTGGACATCTGGGGGCCTTTGGTTTCCTCAACTTTACCAAGAGAATAACAGTACCCGCCAGTCGACACGAGGTTGCTATGATGAGACCATGTGAAACACTTAGTGTAGTGCTGAGCCCGCGGCACTTAAGAAATATTAGCTAGCATTATTTTAAAATCCAGGACCTGGTTTGCTGCTTAATAAATGGTAACTAGTACTAAAGGAAGATTGTCCCTTCATTAACACATGGGCATGTCCAAGTAAACTGAGTCACCCTTTGAAGCTTAGTGATGACACTGTATTGTCCTCGAGGTGTTTCTGATTTCCTCCCAACTGCAGTCATCGTTCCTTTAATGCCCCTCCCATTTGTACCTCCCTCAGAAGATGTGGTGCAGAAGATTCTAGTAAGAAGTAGGCATCCGTCCCTCCCCAGCCTGCAAGCTCCTTTAGGACAGAGGAGCTGTCCTGGCCGTTCCTCACCAGCGCTCTCAGTTGGTGTGGCCACAGCTCCGGCGCAGTGCTTAGAACTCGGTAGTTCCCAAGAACACATTTGCTGAAGTTCTTGAAGTGTGAGGATCCTGAACCGAAATAGACCAGGCCAAGAAACCTCTTTCCTCTTTGAGGCTGGAGCAAGTCAGGGCTGGCAGAATGAGACTGGGAGATGTTGGGACTTCTCTGTCTTCTTTCTTCTGCAGTAGGATCGGGAGGAAATGCCCACAAGAAGTAGAATTGGCAGGAACGCCACTTAAAAGCACCCCAACAATTACTGTTGTTTTTTTAAAATCACAGGCAAAGGACATTTCCTGACATTGCACCTCTGGTTTTGAAGGAAGGAAAAAGCCCATGCTCAGTGGGGCGGGGAGACAGCTTGGCTTGGCGGGGTAGGGGGGAGGATTTCTGTACCGGCAGAATTCAACAGGTAATTAAATAAGGAGGGATGTTTTCCTTCAGGACACATGAAATGGGAGATCAGTTGAGTTTTCTGCTTTTCAACCGGAAGCTTCAGGGTTTATGGACAACGTGTGCCTCCAGACCCTACACTTGATAGGGCAGGGATTTGGTGTCTGAGAGAGGGAATGCAAATGTCACATCATCAACTCTTGGACTGCCGTCCGTGAAGAGACTTTAGCAATCATTTAGAATAAGAAGCAGAGAGCACACGCCGTGTTCTTTTGTGGTGCCTACAAGAACTTCAGTAGCTGCTCAAGGGCCTTTAATGCTGGTTTCCTGCATCACGTCCTGTTCCAAAATGGTGAGTGTTTCTTGGGTTTAAACCCCAACTCTGCCGTCGACAGGCCGTGCGAACTTGAGGGTGTCACTTGCCTTCTTGTGGCCATAGTTCCTTTTATAAAAGGAGCAAACCGGGTTGGAAGGTCTCTAGGTCCTTTTTCGCTCTGAATTCAGGAGCTTCTACCACAAATAGAATTGTGCTGTTTTTGGGGAAAATGCAGTCTTTCCTCACATTGAAATGCTGACAGCCCGGCGAGTCCGGTGTCGGTGCTAAACAATTGTGTCCCAGAGACGGCCAGGAGGTAGGAAGCAAGGGTGTGTTCAGAGGTATGTTTCCCCTATTAAATCTGTTTTGGTGACGAGTGACATGGGTTCCTGCCCAGCTCACATTCCACACCAACACGCTGTCTGGCAGAGCTCCACACGCTGATTAAGACCTGGTCCAAGAAAACACATTCTCTCTGATTGAAATCCAAACGTATTGATTGTTTTATCTCTATCCAGAGAGATTGCTTTCTATTTGGTGTTGGATGACAGCTCTCTATACCACTTCATCTGCCGAGTGGACAGGGGGTGACACAGGCAGCTTCCAAAGTCTTGCGGGCTGAGACATTAGCTGTGACAGTCAGCTCCCAACCCTCAGTCACACTGTCGTGGCCCAGGCATGGTTCACAGCAAGCGAGATTAGATGTGTCACAGCTGCAAGCTGATTCCTGAACTAATGGCTTGCTGGCAAGAGCCTTTCAAAGCGTCTGTACAGGGTGGGACCCGGGGACATTTGAGAGCGGAGCACAGCTCCTTGCAGAGAGGACATCTGGAGTCGAACTGAGTGCTGCTTCTCTGCACCCCAGTGTGAGAGCAGAAGAGCCCCCAGAAGGATTAAAACCCAAGTATTGATGAGCTAAATAGGTGTCCCTCTCTCTGGGACTGCCCAGTGAGAATACCACTTACATTTGCTCAGAATGCTTGCCTTTCACCAAGTACTTTGACGTGCATTAGCTCATTTGATTTCTAGAACTTGAATCACGGGAAACAGAAGCTATACGTTTACCGTGTTTACAAATGAGGAATTAGCCCTGCGCTCTCATCTCTGACCCTTGGCCCCACACCCACTTGTCAAGATTTGAACACAGAGCTCCTAGTCCAGGCTTCTTTCTGCTTTTTGGAGCGGTTCACGTGCCCAAGCCCCGAGCTTATGCCTGCAGACCCAGTAACTAGAGCCGCTTTACGGAATTCTCACCAGGTCTTCCCAACAACCTAATGAGGACAATATTACTGTTGTAATCCTCCTTTTATAGAGGAGGCAAAGGAAGCTCAGAGTGGTTAAGACACCTGCTCAGGGTTACATGAGAGTGAGTGATGGAACTCAGACCCAAACCCGGTCAGTCCGACTTCAGGTTCTTAACCATGATGACTCATGCAACTCCCTGTGCCCTGCTCTTTCCAAAAAGATTAAGAATCGGAACCTTTTCTCTTTACTTCCTGGATTATGTCTGCAACAGGGGTCCAAGAGGAAATGCTGTTTTACATCAGTCTTCTGGAAAGAGCCACCAGGAGCTGACGCGATGCCAGTATAGACCAGTATGTCCTCAGGCCCATTTCTGGGTCCTTTGTGGCCTCCGCCACTCTGGCCCCCCTCCCTGACCTCCATGGTGCTTTCCCTCTGGATCCTCAGGAACACTGTCGCCCCTCTTGGGACCTGGGCCCCTGGCCCTTTTAGGTGAGCTGTAGAGAAGTACTTCAGATTTGGCATTATTTATTACCTGCTTACTTCTAAACGGGACCTGAGGGGACTCCCAATAAAAACTGTCTATTAAGTTACTTGATGGATTCTGCAGTGCTTGTCTGAGAAATAGAGTTATGCCCGTTCTTCAGAAGAGGCAAGCTTGTTTAAAATGCCGAATAGTAATTGATATAAAATTAGCATTTTGTATCAATAATCGTCCGTGTTCCTGGAGAACTGCTCACGTGCCAGCCACTGTGTTAAGCGCTTTGCATTCATGTATTCTCTTCAGTCCTTGCCGATGTCCCTGTGATGTGTGGATAATGACCCCCATTGTACAGACCGGGAAATCAAGGTGAGGTCGAATTACCGCGCGGACTCAAAAGGCAATAAAAGCAGTGGTATCTTTAATGGATTTTTTGCAAAAGACTCAGACGCGCCTTTCATTGAGTCCGGTGCCCACATCGCTCTGCCATTTCCGGCTTCCCTGCCATTCGCAGGAAAGAGCTATGAATATACTGTCTCCAAAGGTGGTGCCTGTAGCCATTGTGCTTAAGGATTGCCATCCGGGAGCCAACGGTTCAGAAGATGCAATAACGCCCCTCGCGCGGACCAATTACAGCCACACTCCCTTTGTAGAGCAGCAGCGTGAGCCAGAGCAGGCGCTTCATTATCTGCCTCTGCCCGTGGGGAGGTAGAGACGCCGCTGGAGGCTGATTGGCCTGAGAAATGGCAGAGCCACACTTGCAGGGTCAGAGAACTTCGTGCCCACTTCTAAGATTGGCTTTCCAGAATGCTCTGGTGCTGGCTCGCCCCCTGCCGGGGCCGGCTCCTGGGGTTCCTCCCTCAATGGGATCCCACTGGCAGCCTGGCCCCCTCCCACAGCAGCAACGGGCCTATTGACTTCCGGCCACTTACTTCCCGGGGTCCTTTCAGTCCCAAAGAACCACAGGTTCTTTTCACTCCCGAAGTTTGCAGACCTCACTGCACCAGGAAGAACAGATGTACTTCCCTGTGGAGTGCTTTAATTTAGTGAATTGTGTTCAGACAAGTGAAGGGTAATTTTGCTACTTTTCCTGCATCTTTCCCAAAGTTTCTAGGGTCAGTTAGCCGGGCTCTGCAGGTTTCCCAGCTCCAAAGCAGAGGCAAAGGGTTTTATCCCCCTCCTTTATTTCTTGTATAAGATGGAAGATTCTTAGCTAGAAAGTGGGCTTTTTCCCCCTCAGATCTTATTCCAAGAAAGTGTCCTCTTTTTATTTTATTTTATTTTATTTTATTTTATTTTATTTTGTTTTATTNTATTATCTGTTTATTAGTTAAGCTGAGTTGAATACCAACCACATTACCCCAAATGGAATAATCGCAAGTCTTGTTAGTTATCAAAGTTTTACTATTTTGTTTCTATAGGTTACATGTGGAACATTTTGTAAAAAAGCCAGTGCCTTTGGCCTGGGCCTCAAATTGCCTTTTCCTTCACACACACACACACACACACTTAGAAGTGAGGGATGTCCAGGCTTCAAGAGTGAGCAAGTTGTGTGTGTTGAGAGCAGAGTGGGAAGGTGGCCATTTACCAACCCTGCCCCACTCCGTGGAATCCAACAGATGTCATTCTCTTTCACACTCTTGTTCTCTCTCTCTAAACACACACACACACACACACACACACACACACACACACTTTCCTTTCTAAAACTTTTCTTCACTTAGAGTACATATTCCTCTTGCTTCCTCGCCCCACCCCACCCCACTGCCTTTCATGGTGTGCGCCATTTCAAGGCACTCACCCTACACTCCTCGGTTTTCATCTGAAGAACCTGAGCTTTATAGGGACTATAGTCAATGGCACCATAATGGCGCTGTGTGGGGACATGGCAACTACACTTGTGGGGAGCACGGCATAACCTACAGACTCGTCCCAATCACTATGTTGTACACCTGAGACTAGTGTAACATTGTGTGTCAGCTATGCCTCAATTAAAAAATAAACTGACTTGTTATGGGTAAAGAGAACACTCTTCTTCCTGTGTGCAAACCCTTGGGTCGCATGCTCCCTTGAAGAGTGTGCTGTCTGGTGGCAGATAGCCATGAGTCTTTCCTTACCAGCTGTGTGACCTTGGGCATATCACTTCACCTCTCTGGGCCTCAGTTTTCTCATGGAACCTACCTCAGAGGACTGGTGTGTGAAGATCTGGTAAAATATGGCAGCTCACTTCGCATAGTCCCCTGCCCGTAGTAATCCATAAACGTGGGCTACTACCACCGGGCACTGGGATCTCGGCTGTTTTTGTTGTTGAAGATTTTGCATCGTGTTGGTTCTGTTTCTGTGCCGCTCAGGACTGAGAACGAGCGTCTCCTTTACCAGAGCCTTTGCTATTTTTATTGTGGCGAAATCCACATAACATAAAAGTCACCATTTTATTTNACTATTTTGTTTCTATAGGTTACATGTGGAACATTTTGTAAAAAAGCCAGTGCCTTTGGCCTGGGCCTCAAATTGCCTTTTCCTACACACACACACACACACACACTTAGAAGTGAGGGATGTCCAGGCTTCAAGAGTGAGCAAGTTGTGTGTGTTGAGAGCAGAGTGGGAAGGTGGCCATTTACCAACCCTGCCCCACTCCGTGGAATCCAACAGATGTCATTCTCTTTCACACTCTTGCTCTCTCTCTCTAAACACACACACACACACACACACACACACACACACACACACTTTCCTTTCTAAAACTTTTCTTCACTTAGAGTACATATTCCTCTTGCTTCCTCGCCCCACCCCACCCCACTGCCTTTCATGGTGTGCGCCATTTCAAGGCACTCACCCTACACTCCTCGGTTTTCATCTGAAGAACCTGAGCTTTATAGGGACTATAGTCAATGGCACCATAATGGCGCTGTATGGGGACATGGCAACTACACTTGTGGGGAGCACGGCATAACCTACAGACTCGTCCCAATCACTATGTTGTACACCTGAAACTAGTGTAACATTGTGTGTCAGCTATGCCTCAATTAAAAAATAAACTGACTTGTTATGGGTAAAGAGAACACTCTTCTTCCTGTGTGCAAACCCTCGGGTCGCATGCTCCCTTGAAGAGTGTGCTGTCTGGTGGCAGATAGCCATGAGTCTTTCCTTACCAGCTGTGTGACCTTGGGCATATCACTTCACCTCTCTGGGCCTCAGTTTTCTCATGGAACCTACCTCAGAGGACTGGTGTGTGAAGATCTGGTAAAATATGGCAGCTCACTTCGCATAGTCCCCTGCCCGTAGTAATCCATAAACGTGGGCTACTACCACCGGGCACTGGGATCTCGGCTGTTTTTGTTGTTGAAGATTTTGCATCGTGTTGGTTCTGTTTCTGTGCCGCTCAGGACTGAGAACGAGCGTCTCCTTTACCAGAGCCTTTGCTATTTTTATTGTGGCGAAATCCACATAACATAAAAGTCACCATTTTATTT